>NC_026003.2:15500059-15754346 GCF_000442705.2 Elaeis guineensis | reverse complement strand
TCAAGGTCGACGACGTGGTTCTTTGTGGATTTGCTTTTTACAAGCATATTGTCTACGTAGACCTCCATGTTGTGGTCGATTTGCTCTTTGAAGATCTTGTTCAACAGCCGTTGGTAGGTCGCCCCGCATTTGAGACCAAAAGGCATAACTCTGTAACAATAAAGACCACGGTTAGTAATAAAAGTGGTTTTTTCTTCATCCTCTGGTGCCATCCTGATTTGATTGTAGTCAAAAAATGCATCCATGAAAGTGAGAAGCTCGTGGCCGAGGTTCATCCACTACTGATCAATTTGGAAGTGGATAACTGTCCTTCGGGCAGGCTTTGTTTAGCTTTTTGAAGTCTATACACATCCTCCATTTGTTTAGCTTTTTGAAGTCTATACACATCCTCCATCTGTCGTTCACCTTTTTGATGAGAACCACATTGGAGATCCAGTGCGAGTAGTTGACTTCTCGGATGAACCCGACCTTCAAAATTTATCAACTTCCTCAGCTATTGCACTTGCCTTTCCAGTGCATAACTTCAGATTTTTTCCTTCGTCGGTCGATGTTTGGGATCACAGTCAGGTGGTGCTCCATGACTCCCGCATCAATCCCTGACATGTTCGTCGGGATCCAAGCGAAAACATCTGCATTTTTTTGTAGAAAATTAATGAGCTGTGTCAGTACCCTCTTCTCCTAAGTTAGAGCCGATCTTCACCACATGCTCTTCATTCCATCATTCAAAGGAATTGAGAACAAGATCTTCAAATCGGCTCACCCCGTTCTTCAGTAAGGTCGTCGCGAGTGTCCAATCCATCAACCGGACAGGGGTCGGACTGTCCCTTTCTCTGAAGGACTATATTGTAGCAGTGTCTTGTCAGGGCTTGATCTCCTCTGACCTCTCCGACTCCTTGGCTAGTAGAAAATTTTAGCTTCAAGTAGTAGGTCGACACCACAGCTCGGAGGGCATTGAGGTCGGATCGATCGAGTATTGCATTGTAGGCAGACGGCGCCCTTACTACCAGAAAATCCACCTATGCTCTTGATTACTTCGGGTACCGGCTTGCAACCACGGTTAAAGTTATTACCCCTTCTACTGGCACAACATCGCTAGTGAACCTTACCAACGGGGAGTTTATCGGCCCAATCGACCATCTGGAATGGATATTTTTGAGAATGCATCGTAAAACAGAATGTCGGCCGAACTTTCACTATCAACAAGAATGCGGCATACATCATAGTTAGCGATATTTAAAGAAACTACAACCGCATCATTATGTGGGAATTGAACCTCCCAGGCATCTTCTTCAGTAAAGGTTATAGACTCTTCCGTCCTCTGCCGCTTGGGCAGTACGGCCGATCCACTGGCTGCTCCTCATCGATGTCCTCCAGAGATGGTGTTGATGATTCCGATTGGAGGTCGATCTTCAGGCTGTTCCTTCCTCCTTGGTGGTTCTGACCGTGGTTGGGCCCTCGACCGATCCTCCCTACCTTCAAGTCGGTGTCGGATGAATCTGTCGAGCCGACCTCGTCTGATGAGCTCCTCGATCCGTCGGTTCGTTTCTTAGAGTCTTTGATCCAGGAGGTCCTCTCGACTGCGAGTCTCAAGGGTCTTCTGGTAGAATGGAGGTAGGGACCCTCCGGGGGTGGAATCATGATCAGACGGAGGGCTCTCCACCTTCTGCTTCCCCTTTCCGGAGAAGATGGGGTGACTTGCCCAAGTGGCCCGCTCGGTCGTCGGATTCTGAAACTCTGACGATGCTCTTTCCAGCTGCACTGATGCCTGCGGCTGCTGTTGCATGGCTTGCACTGCTTCAGCGAGGCCCCTGATCTGTTGAACCAACAAGTCAAACTGCTCCATGCCGACTACCATTGTCGGAGGAGGAGCCTGAGAAACTGGAGATGAGACCGAAGCTTGCGGAGCTCGCTGAGATCTGGCCATGGAGGTAGTGGATCACCTGGTGGATACCTTTCGGGGAGGCATCAGGTGGAGATCTAGCAGGAGAAGGAGAGGAAGATGTCAGAGAGGATGACTGGAGACAGTCCCGTTGAGCACTCCTTTAAGAACAAGGGTACTACGAAGACACATGCCGTCCTTCCTCTAGCGCCAATTCTGTTGGTGCAAAATTTCGCCGACGTCGAAGAAGTCGGAGTTGATATGATCGTGTTCGCCGTCGGGACCTGCAAAAAAAGTCTAAATCAGAGTTGGGGGTGCTCTGGCAAGACCCTCCGATGCTCAAGTCAGTACTCTGCTTCAATAGAAATGGAGCACTCAAATAAAATTTTGGTAGAGTTTCAAGATAGAGTTTAGAGCTTAGAGAAGAACGTATCTGGAGGGTCCCTTTTATAAATGAAGAGCGTAACTGATTGACAGCGACGTCTGTAACCACCTGGTAGTGGGCCATTTAGGGCCACGCGATGTTTGTTATGGAGAGTAGTGGCGTCAGGGAGTCATTCAGGGCCACGTGAAGTTTGTTACGGAGAGTGGAGTGGTGTCCGTTGTCGCGACTTGCTAAAGAGTGGTGGAGCCACGTAGAATCTGTTACAGAGAGTGGAGTAGGATAGTGGCCATTGTCATGACTTGTCAGAGAGTTCAGATCTGTCGGCTGAAGCTCGGTTGGGATGTCTGACGGAGCGAAATGGCTCTCTATCTCGTCGATCCAGGAGAAGTTCAGATATTTTCGAGGTTGCTGACGGGTCTACTATTGTTGGGTGCCTAGAGCGCTGATGCTACAGGCGGGAGTCATCTGTTGTAGAAGCTCGGATGGGGACTTTCTGTTGGAAAAGTCTGGTTTTATGAGGAATCCGATAGAGGATCGGTCGGCAGTGGACTTCGGATGGCGTTGGGGAGGTTCGTCCGCTGGAGGGGTCTGGAGGATCCTGTGGAAGTCCGGTTGGCATTGTTGAAATCCGACTGCTGGAGCCCATCTGTTGTAGAAGTTCGTCCAGAATCCATCCACTATGGAAGTTCAGACAGAGTCTGGTTCTTGTAGAAGGCTGGAAGGAGGCCGCTTATTGTAGAAGCTCGGTCGAAGATCGATTGTCGTGGAAGCTTGGAGTAGTGACTTGACCGATGGAGTCTGTCCCGTTGTAGAAGCTCGTCTGGGATCCGTCCACTGTAGGAGCTCGGCTGGGATCCGACTATGAAGAAGCTCGGCTGAAGTCTGCCTGTAATAGAAGTTTGGAAGGAATTTGTTTACAATAGAGGCTCGAATGGAATTCACTTACAGTAGAGATCCGAAGTAGACCGCCTACAATAGAAGTTCGGAGTAGACTACTTGCGGTAGAAGTTTGGAGCAGAGATCCGGCTGGTGGAGCCCTTCCATTGTTGAAATTCATTTGGGATCCATCCACTGTAGGAGTTCGGCTGAAATCCGATTCTCGTAAGAGCTCGGATGAAATCCGGAAGGTGATCGACCGTCGTAGAAACTTGGATAGAGTCTAGTTATTGTAGAAATCTCGTTGTCAGAGAAGCTCGGACATTGACGAAGTCCGAAAGAAGTTCGGAGTAGAGTCGTCCGTGGCCGAAAAAAATCTGGAAGGGATTTGGAGAATAGTCGATCACTGTAGAAAATCGACTGATAGTGAAGCCCAGAGAGCATTTGGAGCAGTCCGGTAGATGAATGGAGAAGCTCATTGTCAGAGAAGTCCGGATGGTATTATGGAAGCTCGGACGGTCGAGGGAGTTCAGAAAGACGCCACACAAGGTCGGAAGCCGGAAATGTCCTGGAAGGGTCGGCATTTACAAACTTCGGCTGGGGGTATTTTATACCCAACACCTCTAAATTCAATAATGGAAGTGAAGAATTAGTACCCACGATTGCAAGGATCGCGGGTTATTGGTTATAGGCATTAACTACATGATTTTATCTTATGTGCTCGAGATTAAAGAAAGCCGCCCAAGATTCCAAAAGATTTCATTAGATCAATTTCTCCTTATTCAGTGGCTTGATGGCTCAGCATTCGTATGTGCCCGAGCTAAGGATCGTATTATAGTCGATGTTGGAGAATCATTTTAGCGAGATGGTTGGGTTGTCTGGGTTTTTCTTTTTGACATCCTAAGATCTTTTAGGGAGCATTTGGTATGGGGTGATCAAATCAGGATCAAAGATGATATGAATGAAAGTAATGAGATCATCATATTTGGTTGTACCATGATGATCCTATATGGTAGTAATTTTAAATCATCTTCACTTCTTAAATTACTCTCCAATTCAGTAATGGAATATCCGTTCTCGAAGTCAGAAATACAAGATCACTCTCAAGCAGTGATCTTAAGCTGAAATATAAGAACAAAAATATCTCATAGTCTAGCAAAATATTTGGTATATCAATATATCATTAATATATTATATCATTATTATGTATATGATATTATATTATATTTGATATTATATATTATATGTATGATATATATTACATTATAATATATTATCAATCATATTATTGTCATATTATGATTCAATAATAATTTTAAATTAAAGTAAAAATATCTTATTAAAATTTATATTTATATAATAAAAATATTTAATATATTACTTCTATTTGCCTTATTTTCTAGTCAGAGTAAATATTCATATTAATAAATAATATATTATAAATATAAATATGAATATTAATTCTATAATAATAATTAATATATTTTTATAGATTAATAATTTATAGGGTCAATAAATATATTTTCATAAAAACTATTAATTATTAATATATTAATAAATATAATAATATTTTATTTATAATATATTATATATGATTAATAAATATATTTTTATGAAACACATTATAGATAGCTTTGGTATTATATAATCAGTAATCTTGGATTCTCATAAAATACCAAATAGATTACTCATGAATATCTGAGGATCTTTAATCATCAAACCATGATCTATCAAATATAGTGATCTTAGATCACTGATGATTATCTGAGAATTTTTAATCATCAAACCATGACCTATCAAATATAGTGATCTTAGATTACTGATGATTAGATCACCACAGAATTCGGATCATCAATGATCTTAAATTATCATAGTGATTTTATTTAAATTATTAAATATTATTTTAATATTGATGTTATTTTTTTATGAATCGTCGATGTTGGATCTGAGATGAATACTTAATTACAATTGGAGATAGAAAAGAGTGGGGCTGGATAGACGAATTTGACCCACAGAGCCGTAACTATCTCTTTTGCAAGCATCCAAGCAAGTGGAATAGAGACCATGGGGTGTGTCAAAGTTGCACATGGCAAAGCGCAAAGTGCCAAGAATTTTTGCTGGTGGGACGAACCAGATGGGGTACCACTTTTGTTTGCAACAATATGGACAAAAGTTCCCTTGACCGTTAGCCCATGTTCAACGGTAACTATTCTTTAAGAAAGAGATAGACACAACGAGATCATCCTATCTTCAGCAGTAACCATTTAGCCAAAAGCAAACTCAGCTATTAAAATTTTTTTATAAAATATTAGTGTCACACTCCCGATCCAAAATTTTGAATCAAGAGTCATGGCAACCATCGCATATTCATAAAAAATTTTTCTCATAAACATGCAAGGCATCTTATCATACTATCCTAAAACGACAGTGAAATAATTAGTCAATAATTTAAATCCAAAATATAACGATCTAAATTTCTTCTTTAATATCTTAATAAATTCAACAATGACTCATAGGTCTTACACCAAATGCAATAAGACTTGTAACCTAAAATAAAAATATAAGGATTCTGCTTCTGATCACTCTTCCATTCATATCTTGTATCATCTTAATTCCTCAACATCTGTAAAAATAGTAAAATAGGAGGTAATGAGCTAGACAGCCCAGTAAGCAATGATCACTACTCAACATATTTCATCAGACATATAAGTAAATAATCATTTATAAAAAATAAGCATATATAGTTCATTAATTCGAAATCAATTTCAATTATGCAATATAATTCATGCCAAATTCATTTCTTTTTCGAAAATTCAAGTTTCTTTCGAGATTTCAATTTCTTTCGTTCTTAAATTCTTTTCGTCAACCATGAGCTATGACCATATTTTTTCTGTGGCAGAATCATAATACCGCGTATCTGCTTGCGATAGGCTGCGAATCATCTGGCAGCCATGTCCTTTGGAACCGCTGGTCTCGCTGGCGGTTTGTCGCTGGTCTCTCTGGCGACATATCGCTGGTCTCGCTGGCAACATAAACCCTCAGGACAATCAATTGCCAACGTATATGTCCCCATTGGCGGGGTCCTTTATATAGTCAGGTTGTCAATTCATAATGTTTCTTATATCATAATTCTTCATAAATCATATTTCATATTCTAATTTCGATAATAAAACATATAATCATGTAGTATCGAAATCAATCAATGTAATGCATCATGAAATCAATATGTTCAATCATGTTTCATCATAACATTTCAAATAAGATATTTTCATAACAAAATATCATTCATCTAATTCATGCATCGTTTCACAAATCATGTCAGAAAAATATATTATAAATTATCGATAAATCTAGAAAAAATGAAACATTATTTACCTCGAACGCATTCCAATAAATCCACAAAATTTTATAAATTTTCTTCCAAAAATTTTGTTCGTATATCATATCGCGATATCCCATGATCAAACATCCACAATCCTATACAGAATCAATTTCAATAATTAGAAAGAATACGAATACCATATTTCAACGGCTTGGATTGGGTCCGATCATCTCATTGCATCTAATCAAAATCTAATTAGGATCTAAACGATCCAAAGTTTGACTATCAGATCAAATCGGATAAGAAGTGATAGGACTGAGGTTTCTTCATCGATTTCATAAAATCAAGTGGAGAGAGAAAATCAGAGGAGAGAGAATTCATGAGGTACAATTCGAATTGATCAGGTGACACAATCCAACATTACGATGGGTCCAATATCTCAATTGGTGAAATCAATGTGATCAAATCAAGTCATGGCTAGATCGGAATCATGGATGATCAAATCTAAAGATTCATGGTCTGATTAAGGTGGGTGCCAGTACGCATCTGACAACCATGGATCAGGATTCTTCATTAGAATCAGATCAGGACTATTAAAAGAAATTTCTTCATTCACTAACCTTTTTAGAGAGAGAATCAATCAAGAGAGAGAATATTTTAGAGAGAGAAAATTCTAGAGAGAGAAAATTCATCTTGAATTCTTCAGACAATATAATTCAACAAATTCAATCGATCAGATCAAATCATGCTGAAATTATCATGTGGATAATTCAATAAAATCATGAAAAATAAAATCTAAAAATACCTGATCTGATCAAAGTGGATGTCGGTGTACCATCCGATGATCACAGATCAAAAATCCATCACGAGGATTATTTAAATTCATCATCATTCTTCTTAAAATTCTAAAAATCTTAGGAGATAGAAATAATCTAGAGAGAAGATTTTAGAGAGAGAAAGTAGAGAGAGAAAGTCCAATTCTAGAGAGAGAAAATACTAGTTCAAGTTGAAGGGAGAGAGGAAAGATAGAAAAACTCTCTTTCTCATATTTTATTATTTATATAATTATTTATTACTTAATTTAATAATTTTTTTTTCTTTTCTCTTCTTTTCTTTCTTTCTTTTTTTTTCTTCACGGAAGAGAGGAGAGAAAATCCTATTATTATTATTATATTATTATTATATTATTTTTCTTCTTCTTTTTCCCCTTTCTTTTTTTTTTCTTTTTCTTTTCCTTCTTCTTCTTTTCTTTTTCTTTTCTTTTCCTTCTTCTTTTCTTTTTCTTTTTCTTTTCCTTCTTCTTCTTCTTCTTTTTCTTTTCTTCTTCCCATGGGCTTGTTTTTGATCGAAACAAGGGATCTTTGATCCCCTCATTGGTTGGCCCACCGACGGTGCAGCCGGCGCGGGGATGGTCAGCGGTCGAAGGAGAGGTGATCCGGCGGCAAGAAGAGATCAATCCGGTGGTCGGCGGTGACCACCGACGTCGGAAAAACGGCAAAGAAAGATTTCTTCCGCAATAAAATCCGGCGACTCCGGTCGCCGACGAGCGTGCACATCGGCACGGAAAGAAAAAGGGAGAAGAGAGGAAGGGAGGAGGCTTACCTCCGACGCCGGCGAGACTTTTCCGACGAGAAATTGGACGGACACAGTGACGGGTCTCCGTGAGGAATTTTCGGCGATTGCCGCCGTTTTACCCCGGGATTCTTTGGTAGGAAGAAGGGAGAAGGGTCTTCCCCTTAAATAGAACCAGAGGAGAGGAGTTTGACTCCTCTCCGATGAGGTTTCTGACTCCGATTAGGAGCCGGTCGGGAGAAGAAGACTCCCTGCGGGAGTCTTCATCATTTTTTTTTTGTTTGTTTGGGCTGGCTGGGCTATCACATTCTTTTCCTCTAAAAGAAATTTCGTCCTCAAAATTTTTCTTACCTGAGTCTTCATAGTTTCTTACTTGAATCTCATCCATAAATATTTCAATATTCTAATTCTTGATATAAATTCATTCTTAAATCATTTCATAAGAAAAAGTCGGTACATCAATATCTATCTGAAACAGAACCATTCATTTTCTTATTTATCAAAATCAACATCTCAAAGATTTTTAATATTTCAAAAATTTTGAAATTATGCTCTCATTCCCTATAAAATAATGTTCAATACCTCATGACTAGATCAAAATCAAATCTATTTCTTGTGAATAGAAGAAGGTCAATGTCTCTATTCTTGCATAAGAACTTCATTCATCATCATTCATTTTTTTTTTATTTCAAAATATTAACCATGTTGGGAATAGTGTCCCAAAGCCAATCGTCAGTCTGTTGACGATTGTGCTCCTTTTGTATTAGTACATAAATTATAAATAAATAAAAATTATTTTGATATTTTTTTATCACAAATATTTTATCTTCTAATGAACTCCTGTGTTGTGGTGAAGTCCTTAGGACTATTTAGACTCGACAAAGGAGGATTTGTCACTTAGTTCTTAAACCTGTTCACGACCAAATGATACGTCGTTACCAAGGACGACAACGTTTATCGAGCATAGGTCGTTGTGTGCCATATGGGTTGGTTGTCCTCATAACTAAGGAGTGTAGAGACACTGGTATGGCATACAGGTGAGATATAATGGTACATCTGCACTGAACGTGACCGACTCTGGAGCTATTTCTGCTGTCAAGATTTGCTCCGATGGGATATGGGTATAAATGTCCTTCCGACCTGAGACCGCCACGGTGACTTGCAAGCAACTCACTGCACTTAGGCACTGGACTACCTGAATTTCTAATTCAGTGACAGAAGGCTGCTGGGTGTAGTCAAGTACTTGACTTGTCGGTGCGTGTGTCAAGATAGGATTGACCACTCTAGTTTAAGAGCTGTGTACAGTCGTGTTTCAATTTAGCAAAATCTTGGCCAGGGTAGTCCTAGTGAGGAGTCACAAGACTAATTGAGTTGAGCACGATTCGGATGATCTTATCAGAGTTGACAGTTTAACCATGAGTCATCCTAAATACAGGGATCAAAAGGGATGAATTATACGGTAACCATATTCACGCAGGTTCTGAATGTTGCGATTGTGACTATTCGACCTATCCATCATCGGGTACCACTGCTAGATGGTCACTTCGATTAGTACAGGAAGTGGTTCCTGTGCTACCGGCTTAGGTTCGAACCTACGGGGTCACACACATTAGAGGTTCCTTTCTGATCTGATGGCTGATTATGAGTCTTATGTGTTTGGGACTCTATGATTGAGAATTAGGATTCTCTGATCATGAGTTCCACACATTTTGGGTACCGGGGTCAAAATTTTGAATTTCAAATTTTGAATTTGAAATTTGAACTCTTCGATCAAGGTTTCATATTGATGGACTTTGATACCCGATTGCCCATCGGATTTGGACTCAATAAGATGAGAGATTTTATTAGTGATTTGATCATTAATTAACTTAATTTGATTGAGTAATTATTTTTGGATCAAGTCCAATTGAATTGGATTCAGTTGGGTTTGACCCGATTAGGTTAAGAGTTGACCTAATCATCGAGATGGTTTGGTCCCTGATTTGATCAGGGGTTGGGCTTAGTCAATTTTTGATTTGATTAGAATTTTATTGAACCTAATTAAACCTAATTAAGTTAGATTTAATTTAGTCTAATTGTGCTTAACCTATTTTGATTAGGTTGGTTCAATTAAGATCAAACCACCATTTGAATTTGAAATCCTGCACCACCTTAAATCTCTACGCCCATTTGAATTCACGAGAAGAAACTTCTCGTAAATTTTTTCTCATGCAAAGCCCTTCTCATGCCCACTCTTGTGCACCATATGGATGGATAAAGCTGATTAGTTAACCATTCAAATTCAAAGCATGTTTGAATTTGAATGGATAACTTATCTCTTTTGCCTTCAAGCTTATCCATCTTGTGCGCCACATAATTCACACGAGAAAGAGTTTCTCATGAAACCTTTCCACGCACAAAGAGTCCACACCCTTCTTTTCTCACGCCATAAGTGGATAGGGATGAGTTGGTTTTCATTTGAATTCAAATTTGAATTGAATTCAAATGTGTAACCACTTGTCTTTATCCTCTCACGTGGATAAGACACGTTTTGAACTGTTTTAAAAGAGATAGGGAGCTGCGGCGTATGTAGAAAATTTTTGAGAAAGAAAGTGGGGCGTGAGGAAGCCTTTTGCGTGAGGTGAAGGTCCAAAACCTTCCGAGAGAAAAAGAAAGAAAAGAAAGAAAATTGGGCGCAGGGTTTTTGGTGTGTACCCTAGGGTTTTTACCTAGGGTTTGGGAAGTGAGATTTGTGTGCCACGAGTGTCGTGAGTCCACCAAATTTTAGGGAGAGATCCATCAGCCTCTCAACCAATCATGCAGACAATCTGAAGCATCCGAGGAGTCGGCACACATCGATCGAAGGAGTTCGATCAACATCAACGATCAAAAGGGTGAAATCACGAACTAGCATTCGTGAGGAGCCGATCAGACGGGAGCTTCATGTGGATGATCCACAGAGGTCAGACATTAATGTGGCTGCGATGTGATGATCAGAACCTCCCGATGATGATCAGATTGCGGTGATCGACTATCCACAAAAGGTGATGTGTTCTGAACACAGTACAGTAAAAAGTTTACTGTTTCAAATTTGAATTTCAAATTTAAATGCATGCTGTTGTATCATATTTAGATCCTAGTGTAGGGTTAATTAGTATTAATTAATGAGATTAATTAATAATTCTACTGTAAAATAGTAATTTTAAAAAAGTTTTAAAATTACTATTTTGCCCATGCACTGAATTTTTACTTAAAATGGTATCAGAGTATGGTTCTAGAATATGATATACATATGCATACGTAGATTAAGGTGTAATCTATAAGTTCAAATTTGAAATTCAAAATTTGAATTTTGAATTTTAAAATTTGAATTTTAAAATTTAAAATTTAAAATATGAAATTTATTTGAAATTTAAAATTTAAAATTTGAAATTCAAAATTTAAAATTTGAAATTCAAAATTCAAAATTTAAAATTCAAATATTGAAAATTTGAAATTTAAAATTTGATTGAAATCTCAAATTTAAAATTTGAAATTTAAAATTTAAAATTTAAAATTTAAAATTCAAAATTTAAAATTTAAAATTCAAAGACTGAAAATTCAAAATTTGAAATTTGGTTGAAATCTCAAATTTAAAATTTGAAATTTAAAATTTGAAATTTAAAATTTAAAATTTGAAATTCAAAATTTAAATTTTGAAATTGGTATATTTAGATATACTTGATCCAAGTAGCAAGTAATCTAATTGGGTTGGTTGCCATGGCCGTCCGGTCATAGGAGAAAAATAGGATTTAAAGACCCTCTCTTCCCATTCGATGGGGTCTCCTATGGCGGTAGGGGTGCCGATGCAATTATATCCCATCCCGATGAAGCAGCGAAAGGACTTAATTATAAAATTTATCATGAATGTGTTAGATTAGATCTAAAAGAAAATTCATGATTTATTTTGAGTTATTTTCTATTATGAAATGAGCAATAGGATTGCTGTTTATGAATTGTGCTGACCCATTTGTGAAATGAGTCAACACATTTGGTGAATAGAAAATAAAATCTTTCAAAATTTAAAAATTATTTTCGAAATGCCAAACCCTGACCCATCAACCCAAGTACTTAATTAAAAAGATTAAGTGTTGTCTAGTAGGTCTAGAATTGTGAATTAAGATCTAAGATAATTGCATAAACTTGTGGGTCAATGGGTTAGATGAATTAGGTCCATAATTGGGTTAGACCTAAGGTTAGCTTAAAAAATGGACTAAATGGAGTAATTGATCAAATCTAATCAAAAGTTGAATTAGATTAGGTCAAGGATACTCTAGACTCAACTTCAATAGTTGTAGTTGAATGGGTCCATGTCTTTAACTAGACCAAGATGGACTTAATTCATGGCTACGCGATGGAGCCCTATTTACTAAGTTGATCAAAATTAAAACTAATGAACCGATTGGTGTCTAAGGTAAGTTCGGCAGTTTTGACCAGTGGTTCTTAAGCGGGAGCTACTCGCATTGATTCGATCATTGACGAGTTAATGGCAAATCCCCATCGCTGATCTCACTTACCTGACCAATCTGGTAAGTTAGATTTTGATTAGATCACTTGGTGATTAGAGCTCACCCATGTCATTAGGTAAATCAGTGTGACTGATTTAGGTGCTCCTAATGCCAGCTTTAATTAAATCTTTTTTAATCTGACTTGGTGAAGTCAGTGGGAGGATTGAAATTGGCTGGATGATTTCTTCTCTACTATCCTTTAATAAAATCCTCAAAAATTATTAGGTCCCTAAAATGATTAAGTTATAATGATAACTAAGTCAATGCCTCCCATTAAGTGAGTGATAATGAGTCCATTAGTGCAATGATCATTGGAGGCCCAAAGGCCTGGTGCTCATTGGCTAATGAAATTATCATTCATAATATGATAATTTGGTTGAGTCTTTCTGATGGTGGTTAGGTTGGCCGGCCAAAGTCGGGCTTGATCATTTATTGGTCTGATTCATCAAATTAAGTCATGTTAATGGTTGGACCTAACCAGATCTTTTCAGTGGAGGCCAAAGCCTACTAATTAGGTTCTGGGATAAAATCAATTACTAGAAGTTGTTTAGAGAAACAACTGGTTAAGAACTTACCCATAGATGCACATGGGTTGACCAACCAAAGTTGGGCTCGTGTGTAGTCTGTGTGGATTCTAGTACCCATTAAGGAATTAAAGTAATTTCTCGAATTGGAGGTTGAGGCTACCAGTTCGTAAAAATATTGAAAAAAATTTTAGACTAAAGTCCAAGTCTTTAGTATTAATTTATGTACTAATAGAGATCTGGTTTTTCTTTATACAGCTATGGCCACTACCTTGTCCCTCCAGTCATTATTAGATAATGACAAGCTCATGGGACCTAATTTCGATAGCTGGTATCAAAAATTAAAAATCATCCTTGAGCATGAGCGGATCCTTTATGTAGTAACGGATCCAGCACCTGAGGAGCCAGCTCCGAACGCTAGTAAGGCGATCAGAGACACTTACCAGAAGTGGCTCAATGACCGCACTACCATCCGATATATTATGCTGGTAGCAATGAATGACGAGTTCAGTCACAGGTTTGAGAACGCCCAGCCACAGGAGATGCTTCAAATGTTGAACAACTCTTTTGGCACGCCTGACGATGTTGAAAGGCACAAAACTAATTGTGCCATTTTCAATGCTCGGATGAGGGATGGGGCCTCAGTCACTGATCATGTACTGTACATGATCGAGATGATTGAGTGCCTAAGCAAATTGGGTTTTTCTCTACACGAGCAGCTCGGTAAGGATGCGATCCTTAATTCCTTGCCCAAGTCCTTCCTCCCATTCCTTACTCATTTTTGAATGACAAAGCCTGCAGTAAACTACCACGGGTTGTTGGGGTTGCTGCAAAACTTTGAGAAGGATCACCAGCTCCATAAGGAGTCGGTGAATGTAGTGGGAGGGTCTTCTTCTCGTCGTCGACCCTTTGGGAAGGGGAAGAAGAACAAGAAGAAGAAGAACAAGAAGGTGCAGCCTCATACTAGGACGGTTGCACAGGGTCAGACCAAGAAGCGCAATCCCGACCAGAGCCAGGCGGAGTGCTTCTTTTACAAGAAGCAGGAGCATTGGAAGAGGAACTGTCCTCAATACATTGCCTCCCTGGACCCGAACAGGCCGAAAAAGAAGCAAGGTAATTATATGATAACTCCTTGCAACTTTTTCATTTGTGATACTACTGTCTGGGTATTGGATACCGGAAGCCCTTATCATATTTGTAATTCGATGCAGGGTCTGCAGGTCAGTAGGAGATTTGATGAAGGCGAGAGGTTCCTGAACGTTGGAGATGGAAGCAAAGTTTCAGTTCTAGCTTTAGGAATCATGAGTCTTGTAATCAATTCTCGTAATGTAATTCTGAGTGAATGTCACTATTGTCCAAGCTTTTTATTAAATATTATTTCTGTAGGCCTTTTGGTCATTTACGGTTATGATTTTTTAATAAAAAGAAATATTTGCAATATCATTTTGAATGATGTTACAATGTTTGTTAGATAATTAAATAATAAAATTTACTTACTATCACAGCCTGTTAATGTGGTTCAAAACTTCGGTAAACGCCCTAGAATAGATAATGTGTCAGAAGTCTACCTTTGGCACTATAGGCTAGGTCATATCAATAAGAACAGGATAAACAGGTTGGCTCAAGAAGAAATTCTTGAACTTGGTGATTGTGAATCACTTCCAACTTGTGAGTCTTGTCTTCTTGAAAAGATGACCAAGTCACCTTTTACTGGAAAAGGTGAGCGAGCCAGTGAACTCTTGGGTCTGGTACATTCTGATGTATGTGGACCTATGAGCTCAAGTGTAAGAGGTGGATATTTCTACTTCATAACCTTCACAGACGACCTATCGAGGTATGGGTATGTCTACTTAATGAAGCATAAGTCAGAGTCGTTTGAAATGTTCAAACTATTTCGAAATGAGGTAGAAAAATAAACTGAGAAGTGTATTAAAATTCTTCGATCTGATCGAGGAGGTGAATACCTTTTTAATGAGTTTCTGACGTATCTAGGGGAGAATGGGATTCTCTCTCAATGGACTCCTCCTGGAACACCACAGCATAATGGTGTGTCTGAAAGGAGGAATCGGACCTTATTGGACATGGTTCGATCTATGATGGGGTTTGCTGGTCTGCTGATCTCCCTCTGGGGATATGCGCTCGAATCGGCTTGTTACCTTCTAAATAGAGTTTCGAGTAAGTCTGTAGCCAAAATGCCATATGAGATATGGATAGGACGTAAGCCAGTACTTTCGCACCTTAGGGTTTGGGGGTGTTCGGCTTATGTTAAACGTTTAATTACAGACAAGCTTGGACCTAGGTCTGATAAGTGTAATTTTATAGGGTACCCAAAAGAGACCAAAGGGTATTATTTCTACCTTGTTGATGAACAAAAGGTGTTTGTCAGCCTTAAGGCAATCTTTTTAGAAAAGGAGTTCCTTAGTGAAGAAACTGTTGCCTCTAAGGTCGAACTTGACAAAGTTCGACAGGTGAAAAATCTGACACATATTACTGAACCTGAACCGGATTTGATTAGATCAGATCCGGAGCCCATTGATTATGCACCCTTAAGGCGATCTGGTAGAGTACCACATCAACCAGACAGATACTATGGTTTCTTGGTTCGGGA
The DNA here is from genome assembly GCF_000442705.2 of Elaeis guineensis. NCBI lineage: Eukaryota > Viridiplantae > Streptophyta > Magnoliopsida > Arecales > Arecaceae > Elaeis > Elaeis guineensis. The sequence goes on along the minus strand of NC_026003.2, from coordinate 15,738,654 downwards.
TGGCGATCCTGTCGAACTTGATGAAAACGATGAGGATCCGATCACCTACATTGATGCAATGCAGAGACCTGACTCTGAGAAATGGCTAGAGGCCATAAAATCTGAAATGGAGTCCATGAAGGTCAACGATGTGTGGACATTGGTTGACTCACCTGAAGGAGTGAAACCCATAGGGTGTAAGAGGGTCTTCAAGAGGAAGAGGGGCGCAGACGGAAAGGTGGAGACCTATAAAGCCCGTCTGGTTGCCAAGGGATATCGTCAATGTTATGGTATAGACTATGACGAGATGTTTTCTCCTGTGGCAATGCTCAAATCCATTCAGATTATGCTTGCGATAGCTGCCCATCTAGACTATGAAATCTGGCAGATGGAGAGCTAGATGAAGAGGTGTATATGATACAACTTGAAGGGTTCACATCCACAGATGAGTCTAAGGTATGCAAGCTACAAAAGTCCATTTATGGACTTAAGCAGACATCTCAGAGTTGGAATATACGTTTTGATAGGACGATCAAAACGTATGGCTTCGTTAAGAATGGAGAAGGGCCCTACATTTATAAGTGGGCTAATGGTCCAGTAGTAGTATTTCTTATATTGTATGTGGATGACATTCTCTTAATCGGGAATGATGTTCCTGCATTACAGAGAATAAAAATTTGGCTATCGTCACAATTCTCCATGAAGGATCTGGGAGAAGCTTCCTACATCCTAGGGATGAGGATCTATAGGGATAGATCCAAAAGGTTGCTTGGCTTATCCCAGTCCACGTACATTGATACTATGCTGAAAAGGTCCAGCATGGAGAATTCTAAGAAAGGCTATCTACCGATAGGCCATGGAATTTTTCTCTCGAAAAGGGATTGTCCGACAACACCTCAAGAGAGAGAGCGTATGGGTAGGATTTCATATGCTTCGGCAGTGGGATCTATCATGTACGCCATGACATGTACACGACCAGATGTGGCATACTCACTAGGGGTAGTGAGTAGATACCAATCTGATCCAGGGGAGAATCACTGGAAGGTTGTTAAAACCATCCTGAAGTATTTAAGAAATACTAAGGATCAGTGGCTTGTTTATGGTGAATCGGACTTGAGACTTATAGGGTTTACAGACTCTAGTTTTCAGTCTGATCGTGATGACAGCAAGAGTGTGTCAGGATTTATTTTTACCCTTAATGGTGGGGCTGTTTGCTGGAAGAGTTCCAAGCAGCACACTGTGGCTGATTCAGTATGCGAGGCGGAGTATATTGCTGCATCAGATGCTGCCAAAGAAGCGGTGTGGCTGAAAAAATTCATCACCGAGCTCGGAGTAGCACCCTCCCTTGTTGGTCCAGTTTTGCTCTACTGTGACAACTCTGGAGCCATTGCTCAGGCGAAGGAACCGAAGGCACACCAGCGGATGAAGCATATTCTGCACCGCTACCATCTCATCCGAGAGATCATGGATCGAGGTGACGTCGACCTTCAGAAGATCGACGGGAAGGAGAACCTGGCCGACCTATTCACTAAAGCCATTGCGGTGAAGGAGTTCAACGACTATAAGTCGAAGATGGGTATTAGATACTGCACCGATTGGCTTTAGGTCAAGTGGGAGATTGTTGGGAATAGTGTCCCAAAGCCAATCGTCAGCCTGTTGACGGTTGTGCTCCTTTTGTATTAGTACATGAATTATAAATAAATAAAAGTTATTTTGATATTTTTTCATCATAAATGTTTCATCTTCTAATGAACTCCTGTGTTGTGGTGAAGTCCTTAGGACTATTTAGACTCGACAAAGGAGGATTTGTCGCTTAGTCCTTAAACCTGTTCGCGACCAAATGATACGTTGTTACCAAGGACGACAACGTTTATCGAGCATAGGTCGTTGTGTGCCATATGGGTTGGTTGTCCTCATAACTAAGGAGTGTGGAGACACTGGTATGGCATACAGGTGAGATATAATGGTACATTTGCACTGAACGTGACCGACTCCGGAGCTATTTCTGCTGTCAAGATTTGCTCCGATGGGATATGGATATAAATGTCCCTCCGACTTGAGACCGCCACGGTGACTTGCAAGCAACTCACTGTACTTAGGCACTGGACTACCTGAATTTCTAATTCAGTGATGGAAAGCTACTGAGTGTAGTCAAGTACTTGACTTGCCGGTGCGTGTGTCAAGATGGGATTGACCACTCCAGTTTAGGAGCTGTGTACAGTCGTGTTTCAATTTAGCAAAATCTTGGCCAGGGTAGTCCTAGTGAGGAGTCACAAGACTAATTGAGTTGAGCATGATTCGGATGATCTTATCAGGGTTGACAGTTTAACCATGAGTCATCCTAAACACAGGGATCAAAAGGGATGAATTATACGGTAACCATATTCACGTAGGTTCTGAATGTTGCGATTGTGACTATTCGACCTATCCGATCGTCGGGTACCATTGCTAGATGGTCACTTCGATTAGCACAGGAAGTGGTTCCTGTGCTACCGGCTTAGGTTCGAACCTGCGGGGTCACACACATTAGAGGTTTCTTTCTGATCTGATGGCTGATTATGAGTCTTATGTATTTGGGACTCTATGATTGAGAATTAGGATTCTCTGATCATGAGTTCCACACATTTTGGGTACCGGGGTCAAAATTTTGAATTTCAAATTTTGAATTTGAAATTTGAACTCTTCGATCAAGGTTTCATATTGATGGACTTTGATACCCGATTGCCCATCGGATTTGGATTCAATAATTATGAGAGATTTTATTAGTGATTTGATCGTTAATTAACTCAATTTGATTGAGTAATTATTTTTGGATCAAGTCCAATTGAATTGGATTCAGTTGGGTTTGACCCGATTAGGTTAAGAGTTGACCTAATCGTCGAGATGGTTTGGTCCCTGATTTGATCAGGGGTTGGGCTTAGTCAATTTCTGATTTAATTAAGATTTTATTGAGCCTAATTAAGCCTAATTAAGTTGGGTTTAATTTAGTCTAATTGTGCTTAACCTATTTTGATTAGGTTGGTTCAATTAAGATCAAACCACCATTTGAATTTGAATCCCTTCACCACCTTAAATCTCTGCGCCCATTTGAATTCACGAGAAGAAACTTCTCGTGAATTTTTTCTCACGCAAAGCCCTTCTCACGCCCACTCTTGTGCACCATATGGATGGATAAAGCTGATTAGTTAACCATTCAAATTCAAAGCATGTTTGAATTTGAATGGATAACTTATCTCTTTTTCCTTCAAGCTTATCCATCTTGTGCGCCACATAATTCACACGAGAAAGAGTTTCTCGTGAAACCTTTCCATGCACAAAGAGTCCACGCCCTTCTTTTCTCATGCCTCAAGTGGATAGGGATGAGTTGGTTTTCATTTGAATTCAAATTTGATTTGAATTCAAATGTGTAACCACTTGTCTTTATCCTCTCACGTGGATAAGACACGTTTTGAACTGTTTTAAAAGAGATAGAAAGCTGGGGTGTGCGTAGAAAAATTCTGAGAAAGAAAGTGGGATGTGAGGAAGCCTTGTGCATGAGGTGAAGGTCCAAAACCTTCTGAGAGAGAAAAGAAAGAAAATTGGGCGCAGGGTTTTTGGTGTGTACCATAGGGTTTCTACCTAGGGTTTGGAAAGTGAGATTTGTGTGCCACGAGTGTCGTGAGTCCACCAAATTTCAAGGAGAGATCCATCAGCCTCTCAACCAATCGTGCAGATGATCTAGAGTATCCAAGGAGTCGGCACACATCGATCGAAGGAGTTCGATCAACATCAGCGATCAAAAGGGTGAAATCACGAACTAACATTCGTGAGGAGCCGATCAGACGGGAGCTTCGTGTGGACGATCCGCAGAGGTCAAACACTAGTGTGGTTGTGACATGATGATCAGAGCCTCCCGATGGTGATCAGATTGCGGTTATCGACTACCCGCAAAAGGTGATGTGTTCTGAACACAGTACAGTAAAAGTTTACTGTTTCAAATTTGAATTTCAAATTTAAATGCATACTGTTGTATCATATTTAGATCCTAGTGTAGGATTAATTAGTATTAATTAATGAGATTAATTAATAATTTTACTGTAAAATAGTAATTTTGAAAAAGTTTTAAAATTATCATTTTGCCCCTGCACTGAATTTTCGCTTAAAAAATCACTCTTAATTTCAACTCATCATAAGATAGAAAAACATACTTCTATGAGTCATTTGATGATATCCTAATCAATCAAAATTCAAAAATATTTTCTCTTATTCGTATTTTCAAAGGTTGAAGATTCATCATTTTAATCTCATTCTCGAACTTTTGATATTTTAATTCTCGATACAACTTCATTATTAAGTCATTTCATAAAAATCAATATCACCATTGTTGATTGAATCAATATCACTATTTCTAGTCATCGAAATTTTCTTACTCAACCCTCAAACTCTTAAATATTCTAATTCTTGAAGCAAAAAAATTTTTTTTTTTCATTAAGTCATTCCATAATAAAAATCAATAACTCAAAAATTGATCTAAATCAAAACTATATTTTTCTTATAATCAAAATCAATGTCTCTATTCTAAGTAGGTATATCAATTTTCTTCATCTAAACATTAACAACTCTTAATTAATCGATTCATTATCAAATTAAATTATAAATAACTCCAATCCATCTTTTGTAGAACAATCATCAATATCAATAGTAACCTCAATCTTTTCCATTCAGTCAGAAAAATAATAATGATCAAAAAAGTTCTAACTTCAAATTTTATTATATCTTGGAGATAAATATTTGAGTATAATAATCTAAGATCAAAATCATTATTCGATAAACAATCTCAAATTTTTTCTAATAAATAGAGAATTATAAAATTCAATTCTAGGATAGAAAAAATTTTTTCCTAAATATTTTAAATCTAAAATCAAAAATTAAGGGTCCACTCATCCTAGAATTAGGATGCTAAATATTTTTGTAGCATAGTAGGTGAAAGCACTACTTTTAAAAAAATCACATTAGGATATCTAAGATAATTCAAAATTTTAAAATATTATTCTTTCTAATATCAATAATTTTTTTTTGTATCAAATCATATCATCTATCATAATTCTTTAACTCAAAGGGTCAACATTCCTGACTTACTCAAAGTAATCCAGATTACCATGCTTCCGCTGCGCACTCTGATCTAACAATCAAAATTTCTTTGCTTTACCAAAAAAATTTTGATCAAATTATTTCTTTATCTTATCAATAGAAAAGACCTAAAATTTTAAATTTCAATTGAAGTCAAAGATTAACTTTCGATTCTCATTCATACTTTTACTGGTGTACAATAATCTTGATTAACCCTTCAATCCAATATCATATTAAAACCATCATATAGATTTACTATAATCAATATGAGTCAAATCTTAATTCTCATATCAATTCAATTCAGTAATTTTTAAATCAAAATTCTTATAAGTCAAATCAATGAAAAAAATTCTTTGATGCTCCACCAAATTTGGACATAATCAGAATATATAAAAATTTTAAATCATTATTTTTTTTTTAATTTCTATCATCAGGATATTCAATATCTATCAAATATCCTTTCATAACAATCATACAAGCTTCAAAAAAATCAAATCTCTATTTAACAGTAAATTCAATTAGGGACCTCGTTAACAAAAGCAAAGGAAACTCCATATCAATTCTTAAATCCAAAATTTCTAAATTATAAATTCACATGGATCCCTTAATCTGAAATAAATATAAATCAGATCTTTTCTCTTAATCTAAAGATATCAATTTTTCATTAACAACCTCAACAATAATATCAGAAAATCTCTTGATCAACTTAGATACGAAATCTTTAAATTGAAATTTCATGCACATCATGTAGTCTCCAAGAGACATAATAAGATCCATTATTTAGATCTAAGGATAATGATTAAAGATTCCAGTACGATGAATATTCTACAACCTCATAATCAATTTCATCGATAAGTTTCTTCGCAATATCCTCAAATATGCATTTATCCTAATATGTCACTTTATATATGATCCACATACCAAGTTTACTTTCGATAAATATTCCAATCAAGCACCATAAAAAAAACTTTCTTAGCCCATTCTGGAACAATATTTTATTATCAAATCTTTATCTTGCCAATAATAGTCAACTTCTCAACTAGAAGTAATATCATAGTATTATTCTCACATCGAATTTGAACTTACGATTCACTTTGAATAACCAATGATCAAATTAACAACCACAATGTACAATAAAATTTTATGTCAATCCTTTTGTAATTACTTTCAATCAGAATCTAACTAATCATATAATGATTAATAGATCATCCATCATATTTCAAACTCCATATGTCATAATCTCTTGTGATCCTTTCATACATAATCTCAATGTTTAATCAAAATTTATAAATATTTCTCCCACTACAATTATCAAAGATCTACACTATAATATCCCTGGTGTCTATCCACTAACACCCATTCTATATCTGATTCTATGTTTCATAATTCATCCACTTATGCTCTGATACCACTATAATTGTCACGCCTCCGATCCAAAATTTTGAATCGAGGGTCATGGCAACCGCCGCATACTCATAGAAAACTCTTCCCATAAGCATGCAAGACATCTTATCATACTATCCTAAAACAACAGCGGAATAATTAGTCAATAATTTAAATTCAAAATATAATGATCTAAATTTTTTCTTTAATATCTTAATAAATTCAACAATGATTCATAGGTCTTACACCAAATTCAATAAGACTTTCAACCTAAAATAAAAGTATAAGGATTCTGCTTCTGATCACTCTTCCATTCATATCTTGTATCATCTTAATTTCTCAAAATCTGTAAAACAGTAAAATAGGAGGTAATGAGCTAGACAGCCCAGTAAGCAATGATCACTTCTCAACAGATTTCATCAGGCATATAAGTAAATAATCATTTATAGAAAATAAGCATATATAGTTCATTAATTCAAAATCAATTTCAATTATGCAATATAATTCATGCCAAATTCATTTCTTTTTCGAAAATTCAAGTTTCTTTCGAGATTTCAATTTCTTTCGTTCTTAAATTTTTTTTCGTCAACCGTAAGCTATGACCATATTTTTCCTGTGGCAGGGTCATAATACCGTGTATCTGCTTGCGGTAGGCTACGAATCATCTGGCAGCCATGTCCTTTGGAACCGCTGGTCTCGCTGGTGGTTTGTCGCTGGTCTCTCTGGTGATATGTTGCTGATCTCGCTAGCGACATAAACCCTCAGGACAATCAATTGCCAACGTATATGCCTCCATTGGCGGGGTCCTTTACATAGTCAGGTTGTCCATTCATAATGTTTCTTATATCATAATTCTTCATAAATCATATTTCATATTCTAATTTCGATAATAAAACATATAATCATGTAGTATCGAAATCAATCAATATAATGCATCATGAAATCAATATGTTCAATCATGTTTCATCATAATATTTCAAATAAGATATTTTCATAACAAAATACCATTCATCCAATTCATGCATCGTTTCACAAATCATGTCAAAAAAATATATTATAAATTATCAATAAATCTAGAAAAAGTGAAACATTACTTACCTCGAACGCATTCCAATAAATCCACATAATTTTATAAATTTTTTTTCAAAAATTCTGTTCGTAGATCATATCGCGATATCCCATGATCAAACATCCACAATTCTATACAGAATCAATTTCAATAATTAGAAAGAATACGAATACCATATTTCAATGGTTTGGATTGGGTCTGATCATCTCATTTCATCTAATCAAAATCTAATTAGGACCTAAACGATCCAAAGTTTGACTATCAGATCAAATCGGATAAGAAGTGATAGGACTGAGGTTTCTTCATCGATTTCATAAAATCAAGTGGAGAGAGAAAATCAGAGGAGAGAGAATTCATGAGGTACAATTCGAATGATCAGGTGACACAATCCAACATTACGATGGGTCCAATATCTCGATTGGTGAAATCAACGTGATCAAATCAAGTCATGGCTAGATCGGAATCATGGATGATCAAATCTAAAGATTCATGGTTTGATTAAGGTGGGTGCCAGTACGCTGTCTGACAACCATGGATCAGGGTTCTTCATTAGAATCAGATCAGGACTATTAAAAGAAATCTCTTCATTCACTAACTTTTTTAGAGAGAGAATCAATCAAGAGAGAGAATATTTTAGAGAGAGAAAATTCTAGAGAGAGAAAACTCATCTTGAATTCTTCAGACAATATAATTCAACAAATTCGATCGACCAGATCAAATCATGCTGAAATTATCATGTGGATAATTCAATAAAATTATGAGAAATAAAATCTAAAAATATATGTCTGATCAAAGTGAATGTCGGTGTACCATCCGACGATCACAGATCAAAAATTCATCACGAGGATTATTTAAATTCATCATCATTCTTCTCAAAATTCTAAAAATCTTAGGAGAGAGAAATAATCTAGAGAGAAGATTTTAGAGAGAGAAAGTTCAATTCTAGAGAGAAAAAATACTAGTTCAAGTTGAAGGGAGAGAGGGAAGAGAGAGAAACTCTCTTTCTCATATTTTATTATTTATATCATTATTTATTACTTAATTTAATAATTTTTTTTTTCTTTTCTCTTCTTTTCTTTCTTTCTTTTTTTTTTTCTTCACGGAAGAGAGGAGAGAAAATCCTATTATTATTATATTATTATTATATTATTATTCTTTTTCTTTTTCCTTTTTTTTTTCTTTTTCTTTTCCTTCTTCTTCTTTTCTTTTTCTTTTCTTTTCCTTCTTCTTCTTTTCTTTTTCTTTTTCTTTTCCTTCTTCTTTTTCTTTTCTTCTTCCCGTGGGCTTGTTTTTGACCGAAATAGGGGATCGTTGATCCCCTCATTGGTTGGCCGGCCGGCGGCGCAGCCGGTGCGGGGATGGTCAGCGGTCGAAGGAGAGGTGATCCGGTGGCAAGAAGAAATCAAACCGGTGGTCGGCGGTGACCACCGACGTCGGAAAAACGGCAAAGAAAGATTTCTTCCGCAATAAAATCCGACGACTCCGGTCGTCGGCGAGCGTGCACATTGGCACGGGAAGGAAAAGGGAGAAGAGAGGAAGGGGAAGAGGCTTACCTCCGACGCCGGCGAGGCTTTTTCGGTGAGAAATTGGACGGACACAGTGACGGGTCTCCGTGAGGAATTTCCGACGATTGCCGTTGTTTTGCCCCGGGATTCCTTGATAAGAAGAAGGGAGAAGGGTCTCCCCTTTAAATAGAACCGGAGGAGAGGAGTTTGACTCCTCTCCGATGAGGTTTTCGACTCTGATTAGGAGCCGGTCGGGAGAAGAAGACTCCCTGCGGGAGTCTTCATCATTTTTTTTTTTTTTTGTGGGCTGGCTGGGCTATCACAATTAGAATATTTTATACATTTAACATTTGACATGACATGAAGTACAATTTATTGAAAAATAAAAAAAATTCTATAGTATTTTATTATAATATTTTATAAAATAGTAGAAGATATATGGATTGTTCAATAAATTAAAATATCGAGGATATTTTTTTCTTAACATAATAGCAAGTTGTATCAAATATATTTTATTTTATTTTTTTGAGGTGGAGATTGTCACCATAATGACCTATCTCTCCTCCTCGTCCACCCTCGCGATGAGGCCAGCACCACCCATCCCTTCACGAGCCATCCTCCACCTCCTTTGGGTCTATTTTCCTGCCCGAACGCCCACCTTGATCCTCATCCTCCTCCTCCCCACCCCCTCATCCTCCTTCTCTACCCTTGGTGGCCCACTCCACCTCGAGCCATCATCTTCCACCATTTCCCCCCTTGGCCTCTTCACCTCTCTGACCCCTCACCCTCCTCCTCCACATCCTCTCCTTCTGCGGCTGACCCCACCCTCCTCCTCTATAGTCGACCCTCCACCCTCTTCTTCCCCTCTGCATCCAAGCCCCCACCCTCCTTGACCTCATCTCCATCTACAGCAAAACCCCTACCGTCCTCCTCCTCCACCTCCACCTCCACCTCGCCTTCTCCTCCTCCCCCTTCTCCCCCTCCCCCGCCCCCAAACTATGCCCTCGCCCTTGCCGTTGCCCACGGAGCATGAGACATAAATTGCTGATGGGGAAGAAAGGCATTCAAAAAGAGCCCCTTCATATAGTTCCATATAATTAACGGACACTCCTATTCCACTACGAAAACGATCCTAAAGGTGGAGCTATTTACCGCACTGCACCAGCCAATTACCAATTAAAAGTGATTGCATTAGTCAAATCCAAACCATCCATATTAAATCAAAGAGCAAGGGATAAAGCAGCAATGAAAGGATAAAATTGCCTTTAGGAGTACTATAGCAAGACCCAGAAAAATGTATTATCATCAGAGATAAAAATAAAATTTTAAAAAATAAAAGATGAACAAATTTAAAAGAGTGCAGATATTATTACTTTACTATAAAGTTTATCTTATCCCATCTCCTGGTGTTCGGATTGTATTTTCTAAATGATTCATCTACTTTACTGGGAAAAAAAAAATGATTCATCTTCTCCTGTGCAACATCTGAAATCCGGACAGATAATGAAAGAAAGGTGGTGGAGTGCTTTGAAATATATAAAAGATGCGAAATGTTGCTGCAAGAGGCCAAGTCATTCTTTGCAAACAAATGTAGGCTCTCATCAAGAAAAAAACAAACAAACAAATGCAGGCACCGGACACAGGGCCCGCATTAATGATTATGGGAGCAAAATTCTTTATGCACCGGCGTAGAAAATTCGACGTAAAGTATATCATTTTATTTAATTAATTTATATAATTATTATTTTTTAATATATATTTAATATTTATTAATTATTTTTTATTTAAAAATTTTATATGATAAATATATTTCTGTCTTTTGATCATGACGTCTTTTCATAAAAATTATGACACCACTGTCCTTTGAAAAAAATTATGACATATTATGACATCTTTCCACCAAAGTTATGACATCCATTCAAAAAAATTATGATATCTGTCTTCAATTTTTTGTTTAGTATTAGATAGAGATGGCTATCAGATCAGATTGGATCATAAATAGATCAGATCAATACGAGTCGAATAATAAAATCGCCAATCCAAATCTGATCTGTTTGTTAAATAGGTCAAAAATGCAAACTTAAACTCGATCTGTTTATTAAACAGATAATCCGACCTGATCCATTTAACTCGTTTATTAAATAGATCAAATTTGGTTAAATGGATTAAACAGATTAAACAGGTCAGCTTAAATAGGTCAGAAACAAGTTAAATAGGTTTTAAACAAGTTAAACGGATCTTAAATGGGTTAAACAGGTTAAACAGATCGGATTAAAAGTGTCAAAAATAAGTTAAACAGATTAAACATGTTAAATGGATTATCTGACTCAATCCGAACTGAATATTAAATGGGTTAAACGAGTTAAATGGATCAGATATCTAAAATTCAAATCCGATCCAATTATTAAATAGGTAAAATGAATCGATCCGTTTATGATCCAAATCCATTTAGCCTAAACCCAAACCTATTTATAATGGGTCGAACAAGAATCGGGTTGGCGGATCGGATCATATTTTGCCAGCTCTAGTACCGAAATGTTATAATTTTTATAAAAAAATATTATAATTTAAAAAAAATATATTATAATTTTATTTTTATATATATTTTTTTTTCTCTGTACCATATTATAATATTTTAAAAGTCATAATTCAGATCACAGATAATAGGAAGTATTAATAGGAGGGATAATTTTTTGTTTACTATCAGAGTGTCATAATTTTTGTTGACAAACAGAAGTATAAATAGAAGAAGAATAGAAAAGATGGTGAAGACAAAAATTTCAGAGGAAGAAGGATACATCTCTAGGACCAAATGAACCCTTTTTATTAATTTTCATGGACTCAATTTAGGAATTATACAAATATATTTCCCTCTAATTAGACGATTGCATTCCTAATCAGAGGGATTCAATTTAAGAATTATACAAATATATTTTTCTCTAATTAGATGATTGCATTCCTAATCAGAGGGATTTACAGCTCATTTCAACACTCCCCCTCAAGATGGGTTATAGATATCATAAAGACCCATCTTGTCACGAATAAATGAAAAAGAAGGCACACTAAGACTTTTGGTCAAAATATCTGCTAGTTGACTAGCAGATCGCACATAAGGCATACAAATAATTCTGGCATCAAGCTTTTCTTTGATAAAATGTCGATCGATCTCGATGTGCTTCGTCCGATCATGCTGTACTGGATTATTAGCAATATTGATTGCTGCCTTATTGTCACAATATAGCATAAGGGGTGATGACTGATAAAGGCCTAGATCCAATAACAAGATCCGCAACCATAAAATTTCGCACACGCCATGTGCCATAGCTCGATACTCTGCTTCAGCAGTAGATCGAGCAACTACATTCTGTTTCTTGCTTCGCCAAGTGACTAGATTACCTCCAACAAAAGTACAGTAACCTGAGGTAGAGCGACGGTCATCAAGTGATCCAGCCCAATCAGCATCTGTATAACACTCCACCCGTAGGTTGCCATGATTAGAATAAAGTAAACCATGACCAGGACAGCTTTTGAGGTAACGAAGTATCCGTGTCACAGCATCCATATGAACTGAACGTGGATCATGCATAAACTGACTTACCACACTAACGGCGAATGCAATATCAGGCCGTGTATGAGATAGATAAATCAAACGTCCTACCAATCGTTGATAACGTTCTCGATCAATAGAAACATCGGTATCAGCTACTAGTCGATGATTTTGTTCAATAGGAGTAGCAATAGGTCGACATCCCAACATACCGACTTCTGTAAGAAGATCTAGAATATATTTTCTTTGGGAGAGAAAAATTCCTTTTGAAGAACGAGCAACTTCTATCCCAAGAAAATATCGAAGATATCCAAGATCCTTCACTTCAAATGCCTGTGCTAGCTGAGCCTTCAAATGAGCTATCTCCTCAGAATCATCTCCTGTGACCACAATATCATCAACATAGACAATCAAAATAGCAATCTTACCCTTGTTGTGCCGAAAGAAGAGTGTGTGATCTGCATTGTTTTGTTTATACCCCATCTGAATAATTGCTTGTCGAAAGCGATCGAACCAAGCACGAGGTGACTGCTTTAAACCATAAAGAGATCGTCGTAACTGGCATACTTTGCCCACTGTTTGAGCAGTAGCAAATCCTGGAGGAACATCCATATATACTTCCTCCTGAAGTTCTCCATGAAGAAAAGCGTTCTTTACATTGAGCTGGAACAGATCCCATCCGAAATTAGCAGCACATGATATAAGGGTTCTAACAGAGTTCATTTTTGCAACAGGTGCAAAAGTTTCATCATAGTCGATGCCATAAGTCTGTGTATATCCTTTTGCTACCAAGCGAGCTTTGTACCGTTCAACAGTACCCTCAGGTGTCTGTTTAACTGTAAAAATCCATTTGCATCCCACAGTTTGTTTACCAGCTGGCAAAGGTACAAGTTTTCATGTATTATTTTTTTCTAGTGCTTGCATTTCTTCAAGCATGGCGGCTTTCCACTTGGGATTTTCCTTAGCAACCTTTCAGTTCTCGGGTATGGAGACAGAGGACAAAGAAGCTATAAAACTCTGATAAGATGGAGAGAGAGACTCATAGGATACAAAGTTAGTGATGTCATGTTTGTACCCTACTCCATCCTTAAATCGAGTAGGAATACCAGCATGACGAGTAGGCTTCCGTAAAGCAATAGGAACATTTAGATCATCATTATCTAATGTAAACTGGATGGGAGGTACAGGAGAATTACCATTAGTCGTAGAAGATGAAACCGTTGGGACAGGAGAGGAAGACCTGGAGACTGGAGAATGCGTAATAGACTCTGAGAGAGGAGATGAATCAGATAAAACAAGCTGTGGGAGAGTCTCAGATGCAGTTTCAGATGCTTCTCCTTGAGTGTCAGATGCTTCTCCTTGAGTGTCAGATGCACCATTTGTACCAACATCCACAGTAACATCCACAGTAATAGGACTCCCTCCAGAAGACTCCCCCTCTCGACCAGTTCCAGAGATAACGGGAGAGGAAGAGGACACAGAAGATATATAGAATGGTTCAGACTCCCGAAATGTTACATCAATGCTGATAAACATCTTTCGCTCAGTCGGACACCAACATTTGTATCCTTTTTGAGTAGCTGAATATCCTACAAAAATGCACTTGAGGGCACGAGCGTCAAGCTTGCCAATCGAAGGTCGATGATCCCGAACAAAACAAACACAACCAAATACCTTGGGGGGAACTATAAAAGAATTAGTTCCTTGCAGGCATTCAAGAGGAGTCTTGTAGTCCAAAGTTCGAAGTGGCATTCGGTTAATCAGATATGCTGCAGTTAATACTGCTTCTCCCCATAAGAATTTAGGAACATTCATAGAAAACATCAAACATCTTGTCACTTCAAGAAGGTGTCTATTCTTTCTTTCAGCAACTCCATTTTGAGCCGGTGTGTCAACACACGTCGTTTGATGTATAATTCCATTATTATGTATATACTCCTCAAATTCTTTATTAAGATATTCTGTCCCATTGTCAGAGCGAAAAATCTTAAGAGTTGCTCTATATTGAGTACCAATCATTTTATGAAAATCTCTAAATGACTGAAATACTTCATTCTTATTTTTCAATAGATAAACCCAAGTGTAACGACTAAAACAATCAATAAAAGTGACGAACCACCGATGACCAGAAATAGCGGTGGTCCCACAGGGTCCCCATACATCAGAATGAACTACCTCAAACATTGCTTTACTACGTCGGCCTGAGTTTGGATAAGTACTTCTAGTGTGTTTAGCTAGTTCACAGGCATCACATACAAGCTTCTCTTTATATGTTTCAAAAACAGATGGAAATATACGAGCTAAGAGAGTAAATGAAAGATGACCAAGCCTGCGGTGTTGGAGCAACATATCCTCCTTTTGTGAAGATGAAACAGTCAAACTGGTTTCTGAGTAGCCTTCAGACACTCCTCCCTCCAAATAGTAGGGCCCATTACGCATTATGCCAGTCCCAAGTTTCCTCCCTGTCTTTGGTTCCTGAAAGACACAATGTGTTTTGAAAAAAGTTACGGCACAATCAAGATCATTTGTAATAGCACTAATGGATAGGAGATTTATAGAAAATCTTGGGACATGTAGAACAGATGATAAGGGTAATTCGGAAGTGCATTTGATAGATCCTTTTCCAGAAATAGGGGTAAAGGAGCCATCAGCAAGATGAACTTTATCACGACCGGAACAGGGAATATAAGACACAAAATCTCTAAAAGATCCAGTCATATGATTGGATGCTCCAGAATCAACAACCCATGGAGAAAAATTACTACAGTTAAGAGCATGAATTTGATCACTGATACCTATTTGGGCAAAATTATCCTGAGAACTGGCTGGTTGATTTGAAGAATCTTCTGTGGAAGTGCTGCTTTCAGAAATATTTACACCAGATCTGAATTTTTCCAAAAGTTGCATTTCTTCAACTGATAAATCTCCCATAGAAGAAAAATGAGCCTGATTATACTGACCTCGGCCTCTACCAAAACGACCACCTCCACGACCACGGCCTCTATTTGGACGACCATGTAGCTCATAGCAGTAAGCTTTGATGTGGCCCGGCTTATGACAGTGGTCACAAATTTTAACCCCACGAGGTCGAGGCTGAGTTTCTTGAGCAGAATTAGGAGTAGAGCTTCCAAGAGTATTAGGCTGTACCACAAGTGCAGATCGTATAGCTGTGTTCATAGAAGAAGACATAGTGGTTAATCGAGTTTCTTCACTAAGAACCAAAGAAATAGTTTCATCAAGAGTTGGCCACTTCTGTGTACTAAGAATAGAAGAGCGTCGATACTCAAACTCTGGGTTTAGTCCATCCAAAAAATCCACAAGTCGCTGTCGCTCTATCCATTTGCGAAACTCATCAACATCACCAGGATGAGTAGGGGTAAAGGGATTATAAAAATCAAAATCGTTCCACAACCTTTTTAATTCTCCAACATACTCTGTTACAGATCGGGAACCCTGATTAAGTCCTCGAAGCTCTCGCTGGATCTTATGGGCATGCATATTATTGCCTTTATAAGAATAAGTTATGGCTACAGCCTGCCATAACTCATAAGCATTCGTTAGTGCCTCAACCGTATGAGCAACACTTGGTACCATAGAGGTAAGGAGCCATGCTACCACCCGAGAGTTATTAGAATTCCACTGTCTAACAGCTATCCCATCTCCTTCTGGCCTTTTTGCAGTACCACTTATAAACCCCTCAAGATTGTGAGAATCCAAAATTAGACGAACATGTCGCGTCCAACTTAAGTAGGTACCCGGCCCATCCAATTTGACCGGGTTAGTTTCTAGGGTGATCTTTGAAAACTCACTACCCGAGATACGAGATTCCATCATCCTAACCATTAACTTTTCTAAATCCTTCATGGTTAAAGGAGTTTTATCACCCATAAGAAAAAAACTTAAATGATCAAGTAAACAAGAACAATCTTGAGGGAGGAAATTGAAGTTTTCTCACCAACGATCTGAGATAAACTCAGATGACGAAAAAATATCGAATCTCTGCTTCCATGAAAGGTGCCTTGATAATATTCAGAAACTCCAAAACTGGACGCTCCATTGTTGTTCCAGAAAACAGCATCTACAATTGGAGACACATATGACAGCAGTAGAGGTTCTCCCTTTTTTTTTGTATTTAAAAAATACCTAATAAGGGATGAGAACCGTTTTCAACCCCGTAGTTCTTGAGTGGAAATGGTAGTGGCGTCGATGGCAGCGGCGGTAGCAGCGACAGCGGTGGCGATTGCAGTGGCGATGGCAGAAGCAGCGACAGCAGTGGCGGCGGCGACGATGGCTGCGGCAGCGGATGCGGCGATCATAGTGGAGAAGGCTCAGACAGCGGCGGCGGCGACGATGGCCGCGGCAGCGGAGGCGGCGATCATAGCAGAGGCGGTGATGAAGATGAAGGGATGAGAGAGAGAGAGAGAGAGAGATTTAACGAAAACGGAGAATGGCTTTCAAGGTTTGCAGGGATCCACAGAGAGAGCAGCGGCGATGGTTTGAAGGGGGAACAGATCCCACTCTGTTTGAGAGGAGAGATTTGAGTTGTAGACGATCGGCGGTTGAAGAGGCGGAACATAGCACTCTGTTCCCTAAATAGGCTCTGATACCATGTTGACAAACAGAAGTATAAACAGAAGAAGAATAGAAAAGATGGTGAAGACGAAAATTTCAGAGGAAGAAGGATATATCTCTAGGACCAAATGGGCCCTTTTTATTAATTTTCATGGGCTCAATTTAGGAATTATACAAATATATTTTCCTCTAATTAGACGATTGCATTCCTAATCAGAGGAATTTACAGCTCATTTCAACAATTTTTTTGAAAAAATATTATAATTTTTATGAAAAAATATTATTATCAAAAAATAAAAATATTTTTATTATATAAAATTTTTAAATATAAAATATAATCAGTAACTATTAAATATATCCTACAAACTGATGGCTATATGAATCAATCCGACATGATGACGCGCTCCCCTTCAGATTTTCTACGCCGCCTCCGGTGCAAAAGAATTTCTCCTGGGATGTGTCTGCACAGCCCAAGGTTGCGGGTCCGGAAAGCCGCGGATTCAAAGATAGAATTAAAGTTCGATGGAGAATCCGTATTATTTTGCTAAAAATTTCTTCTTGACGACTTGTGTGTTTGTTTCCTTTTTTTTTTCTAAGCACAAGCTCTCTGGCTTACTATTTATGATTTGGTTTTGTTTGGACTTCGGTTAACCGACTCTCATGTCAGTTCAAAAAAGAATTATTAGTATCAAACAATAAAAACACTAGTTTGTAAATATTTTTGAGAAAGACTGATGCTACAAGGAATTCTAGACATGCATGTTCAACATGCTCAATCCAATGTCCAAATCAAACTTAAAGTTGGATCCTACTTTTTAAGTTTCAAGTTCTAAAACACTCAGCTATCGGCCCTTATCAATCTCCTCTACTTCTTCAAACTATAAAATCAAAACACGATAGGTATAAAGGCAACTTCTCATCCAACAACATCCTCCCTACTGATGAAACGGCAGAGCAAACTAGTTTTTTTTTTTGGCTCACCTTGTAGGATTCGGCGACGACGAGACTGCCGCTGGGGCCAAGGGCAAGACCCAGCGGCCGGCCACCAACATAAGCCCAGTCCTCCACCTTAGGCTCCCCGTCCTCGAGTCCAACTCTCCTTATCCAGCCATCAGAGCAACCAGTGTAAAGATATCCTTTCTCTGCGTCGTAAGCCAAGTCCTCCGGCCCGGGCAAGAGCCCCTCACCGATGCGCTCGCTGGCCTCGAGCACGCGGTTATGCCGCTCCTGCACGGCTATGGAATCGGCGAAAGAGTGGTCGCTGGGGAGCGGCGCCGGGTCGAAGTCCGGGGGCTGGAAGAAGATGGCAGCCAACAGAACGGGAACAAATATTAGCAGAAGAAGACCAAGGAAACGCGATGTGAGATTGGGCTTTGGAAGAGCGGAGGGGGGAGGTGGGGGGGGGGGGGTCCTTGGCTCGGCCATGGAGTGGCTGTGGCTGGGATGCTTGTGAATGTCGGGCAAGAATCATTTTTATATTTTATTAGATGGTCTCACTCGGTAAACCCCGCGCGACACGTGTAAACGGTCAGATTTGGACCGGACCCGTTTCATAAATTTCTCTTGAAAGGGTGATCCAATGGTTGCACAGAATTTTAATTGAAAAAAAGGTTGGTGGGCTGGGATTAGAGAGTTCCTAATCCCATGGTGCAATTTTGTTGTTGTAATCTTCCGGTCCGGCTGTGGCTCGATTTGATATTAGAAAATGACATCGATCTGATCTACTGAATAAAGACTTCGGATAGTGTCTACAAATAAGTTCACGTATTGGAGTGTGCGTGACGAAGGACCTTCGAATGATCAAATCAGTCAAGAACTAAAAACAAAGGAACAAAGAGAAGCATAAGATAATTAACCTCAAAGGATGCTCAAGGTACTTGCCTAGAGGTTCCCTTCCTCCTCTTTTATAGATGGAGGGCCGATATTCATTTTTTAAGAGAAATGACATCTTGCTGTTCCATAACCATATACGCAAAATCAAAGCATTGTGCTTATTTTGTTATTCTAGTGATGGAATCGTGATCTTAGCAATCTCCTACCCTTTCTATGAGATTTTGAGGGATTCTTAGTGCGAGGCATTCGCTAACGATCTTGAGGATAGTATAGTTCCTACACTAAATTGAGGGCATCCTAACTGCACGAGCCATCTCAGCTCTATAACAACCGGTTCTACCAGCATTAGAGGTTAATCCTATATCAGTTGACTTCACTCTCGAGTCCAAGGTCTGCTTCAACTCATACAAAGGGAGTTAAAATATTTTTTTGATTGAGGATCATCAATTATATACAGCTATTTTTTTTTTATGGTTTCAGTTAATGTGCTAGGTAGGTTTTCGAAGTATCATGATTTCGGATACGACAAACACATCACTCTAGATTTGTAACTCTCTACCTAGATCAACGAGCGATATGTGTATGCAAGCAGCACCATTATGCCAAAGTAGCATGTTAATCACCTTCGTTGAAAGTATCGATCCGCAGATTTCAAATTCGACCTACATCATTCCATCACATGTAGGGGTCGTAGGTGCCTGAATGAAGCGTCGCTTAATTTTAACCCTTGCAGGTCCTATATAGGCCATGCATCTTTTTACCTCCCATTGATATTTAAAGAAAAACTTTGCTACTCAAGTGATTTCTATTGAGTACTCAACATCTTTCTATAGTATTTGCCGCACATCTTCTATAGTTTTTCTGTTTTCTCAAGTTAGCTTTTTAGCAATCTTCAGTCATTCTCTCTCAACCCTAGGTTAGGTATCCTTGATATTTTCTCTTCTAGTCTCTTTTTTTTGTCCTTTCTTTCTGCATCGTTTTTCCTTTTTATCCTATGACAAAAATATTTGAGACCACCATTTTCATCGAAAGTCACTCTCTCGATCGATCTCAAGGTGCGAGGGCCCACCATAGGTATCTTCTATCTTCCTATAATTATTTGGAGATTGGGTCTAGTCCCTTTACTGCCTCAAAGCTGGTCGCATCGATCCTTTCTCCTAATGACTCGGAGGCTATTCACCTCTAGTATTAGATTCTTGGTGAATTTTGTCTGGAAATCCCTGATCCCGATGTCTAGATCTCAAGCCCACCTCTAGCCAGCTAGATCTCTATGTAGGAACATTGAAGACCGAGTTAAGGCTCTCACTTCATCCTTCTATTGTTCAAATGTTTAGACATTGCAGTATCATTCTAACTCTCTTTGTTCCAAATGCCTGAAGGTTTATCATTGCTTTCCTGTCATTTGACTTCTTTGTGAAGTTCATCCTACCATCCTTATTATCCAGTGGCCTAACATCAAATTGCACAAGACATGATTGTGCATAACCATACCAAGGTTGTGGAGTGTGCTTACTCCAAATATAAAATCTAGTTGGATAATGGGTCCCAACCAAAAAGCCAATGAGGCCTTAGGTAAGGTCAAATTAGTTTTATTAAACCTCCATGGTAACCAAGATTAAATTAAGGTCCACGTTGAGCCCATTAGAAAGAAAGCATGGCCAAAATTAATATGTGGAAGCTTTATTTGTCCAGGAAACATCAACAACTTAATCTAGGTCCACTTTTCATTAAATCCATCATCAAGTAGAAGCAATTAGCCAATTATTGATCACTTTAGAGCAAGAGTTAGGCTCCAAATTATATTACGTCAGCCCACCACTAGTAACTGGTTCTAGTTTCCAAAAGTAAACGAAGTATTCGGTCTCAACCAAGATACCCAAAGTTACAAGCAAGTAAAACTAGTAATTAGCTCTAAAGTTTGTTTTAGACAAAGTGTTTATCTTCCCTAGAAAATTTTGATGGAGTCTCGCCCTAGAACCTAAGGGATGTTCAGCATGTCCCATTTAGTGAGTCAAATTTAGGATATGTTTTCAGTTAGGAAAACCTAAGATTAGCAAGGTCTAGAAAACCTTGCGGAGAATAAGAGTCAAAAAGAAGCCCAGAGAAACCAAGAAATGACTAGCAAATTTATTTGAGTTCACGATGAAATCGGACAAGAGGCTTAAAGGAAAATGATAATGAAAAAGAGTGAAGAAAGACCAGAGAGTAAATAGAATTTTATCTGAATTTTTCTTTCCTTTTCCTAAGGCAAAAACAAGCATTTTATTTAGCTTAGTGATGGATAGTGGCTATCCTAGTAGCTGGGGTACGATCATAGCAGTACTAATGTACCAGATTCTATAGTTAAGCATACTTGAACGAGAGTAGTACTATTGAATGGATGACCTATTGGAAAGTCCTTGTGTTGCTGCAATTAAGCATGCTTAGGTGAGAGTAGTACTAGGATAGGTGATCCATTAACAAGTTCTTATGTTGCACCCCTTTTAATTTTCATCTATCCCAATAGTTGTCTTGCTACTAAAGCAAGTGGACATAGGCCTAGACAGAAGTTCTAAAGTTACACCTCAAGTTGGCCATGCAACACGGCCATATGAATCTGGAGCAATGCCTTAGAGATCATGTAAGGTCTTAAAACTATTACAACCTCAAATTTTTATGAGCACTAATGATCTTAATTTATCACAAAATATTTCATATTAATAAATAATAAAATTTGTTCATTTTATAAAATTAAATCATCTGATATTAGTATTGATGATGCTCTATCTATTTAATCCTTTCAACTATGATCCCAACCATAGACATATACATGTATCTTGTAACTTTGAAAAAAAAAATGAAGGAGGATTGTGAGCTTTACAGTTTAATTAGTAAAAATCTCTACACATACATACTAATATAATAATATAATTTAAAAATAATAATAAATAATATTTGAATGAAAAATATAGTACATAAAAGTTTACATCAAATATCCGTGATAACTTAAACATCCACATAAATATATTCAAATAGTTATTTTATCAAAAAAGATATATCATGATGTAGCAACAAGTGAAATATTTATTCATCATTGTTTTCATGTATTTTGTTCTTTCTTTCTCTTATCATAATTTAAAATTTGATAATTTTTTACTTTCTGGCTTTGGATTAACCAAAATTATATCTTAGTCCATGATTGGCAAATCAAATTCTCATGCGTAAATCCGTGGAGGCTATTACAAACATAAGCTTTTAGGGATAATCTATGTTAAGCTCATGGAGGCTATCCCATGCTAAGCTCATAGAGGCAATTCCATGCATAAGTTCTTGAAGGCTATCTCATGTATAAGTCCATAGTGGTTATCCTATGCATAAGCTTGTACAGGCTATCCTATGACAAGATTAGTCCAAATTATTTCTTATCCATCAGATTATTAAATATTATTTCATCAAAATAATTTTAATTTAATATTATGTTAAGATAAATATATCATAGCTATAGAAATATATCATCAATTATCGATGTACATATATAATCAATATATAATATATTCATGTCAAAAAATCATGTAATAATGATATCATCTCATGCAAAGTCAAATCTACCAATACAAATCCAACGATATGAAACCAATAATATAAATCTAATAATATAAATTAATCTAATATATATATATATTAAAATAAAGATTTTTTTATCGTTTGACGTACGTAATGCGCCGCTTTTGTAGCACCGCCATCTGTATAAAAAATAGTATATGCGGGATACATGCGCTTCGACAGTGGCGTGGACTCTGGACCCATGGTAGGCCCAGAGAAACTTGAGAACAGCCTTAATGTACTCCACAAATTGATTAAGCATATACTTTGGATACGCGCTACAACACTATGGCATGGACTCTGGACATGCGGCAAGCCTGGGGAAACTTGAGATAAGCCTTGATATACTCCACGAATTAATTAAAAACTTGAGATGTTTAAAATAATTCCATTGGCTGATCTGGTATAGTCAATTAGTCTCCAATAGTTTAATCAATAATTTCACAATCCAATATATATTAAATCATCATCTACGAGGTGACCAAATTGCATTTTGCTTTGTAATTTAGGCAGACAAATTGATCAGCTCTGGAGTTGGCTTTAATATAGAGAAGCTTCTGTTTGATATGTGTAGCGCACCGCATTCATATTAAATCATCATCTACGAGGTGACCAAATTGCATTTTGCTTTGTAATTTAGGCAGACAAATTGATCAGCTCTGGAGTTGGCTTTAATATAGAGAAGCTTCTGTTTGATATGTGTAGCGCACCGCATTCACAAGGGACTTGGCGAAGAGAGTCTTCTAATCAAGGGACTTGGCGAAGGGAGTCTTCTAATCAAGGGACTTGGCGAAGCCTATGGCAATGATGGTTTTTCTAGTGCTAAACTAACTGATGAGGAGGATGGCACAGCCAGTGATCTTGCCCTCATGGATGAGCTAAAGGATGATGCCAGCTACCTTGCGGATGGATTGGTGGCCAACCATGCGCTTGGAGACGACGCAAGCCTCTGAAGCAGAGTCGAGGCCCAAGCCATGGATGTGTGAGTGGGCACTAATATACTCGATTCAAATGAGATCTCGACTCTCCGAGAGCCTCTTGAGCTCTGCTATGACAGTGGAAAGGGAGAAGAGAGCGAGGTCCAAAGGTGAAAAGTAAAGTAGAGAAGAACGAAATGTTAATACGAAAAAAGGGGAAGGGACTTTAAGAGGAGCTAGGCGGCAAGAGGTCCATGAAAAGTCCCAAATTTAGAAAATAATAAAATAGCATATAATCCATACTATGCACAAAATACATCTTTTCATTATTTTAATTATTTTGAAATATATATAAAATAGATATTAATAAATCAATAAAATAAAATATTTTTTTAAGAAAAATCGCATCTCATGCATGACACGAGATTATAAGCTAGTAATATATATAAATAATGGTGATCATATACATAGATTCTTACATCTACTGATGATAAACTCAATCAAATTATATATATATATATATATATATATATATATATATATATATATATATATATATATATATATATATATATAGTGGGGATCATGTATATAGATTTTTATCTCTATGATGACAAACTTGGCCATAATATTTACTAGTTCATGCCTAGCATGTCCAATCAATCTGAATCAATCCAACTCCTTAATGAATTATTAACATAAAAGTATAATAAATTATTATTAGATTTATATTTCCAAAGCTCTAATATCTATATTACTTTTAATCCCAATTTTCTCAGTATCCTATCTAACATATGAATAATTGATAAAAAATATTTAGGAATTTATCTTAATTTAGGGATTAGAGTGTAAATCCCGTTGCTTAACATTTTCTTGTCTGATTGATTGCACCTCTATAGCATCGAATCAATATGCAGGAATTTATAATAATTAGAAGCAATTGCAGTGCAAATCAAGGATGCAACAGATCAAATAATAGCATCCAATCGCCCAAGTGTAGCTGTGGATAACTGATGGATCATAAAATGAGTCACATCAGAGTAAGAAGGGCAAGATAAGATCATCAATGATGAGGTTCAAGGATGCTTGGCTTTAATCAGATAGAAGTCAACATGTTGAATGGTCGTAAAAGGCTAATCTAGAACCCTCTAGGGGTTCACCAGGGGTCTACTGTCAAGTCCCCTAAGTCCATCTCTCATAAATCTTTTGATCCAACTAGAGACACAAAAGATAGAGTGAGAGGAAAAAGAGAGAAACAAGAAAGGAAGAGAGAAAAAAAAGAGAGAAGAGAGAATTCTCACTATAAGAATTTGTAATATTAGCAACAGTATTAGCAATAGAAAATAAATTCATCGCTAATAATAGTCTTTAAACATCACAAAAATGATCTAAAAAATTAGCCGTCATTAATACTATTAGCGAAAGAATTCTGACAATTAGCGATGGTAAAAATCGTCACTAATAAATTTAATTTTTTTAAAAAAAAATTAGTTATAATTATAATTAAATTAATTAATTACTGACTGGCATTAGCAATGGCCACCTTTTTCGTCACTAATAGTCCACCAAAAATACCTCCTCGGCCTATGGGAGAAAAAAAAAATTTATGCTACATCCCTTCCCCTTCCCGTGATTCTTCCCTCACCGGCACTTCTTCTTTCTTGGCTTCCCCCCTCGTCGGTGCCTCCTTCCCGACAGTTCTCCCCCTCGTCGGTGCCTCCTTCCTGACGGTTCTCCCTCCCTACGCTCTGACGTCCCGCAGCCCTGAGCCGGTGCTTCGGCCATGCCCATGGCCTCCCCGACCTCGCCGCCCCGACCCCACCGGCCCGACCCTGCGACCCCTGCCCCACTTTCCCCAGTCCGCTACCCCGACCCGCACCACCTTCCTGCGCCCCATCCCCACGCTCTCGTCTTCGCGATCATGTCCCCAAGCCGACATCCCATCCCCGTGCTACCCCCCCGCGCCTCAGTCCCGTTCCCCCCTCCTCGATGCCTCCTTCTCGGTGGTTCCCCCCTCCCTATGCTCCAGCATCCTATGGCCTCGAGCCCGCATGGCTTCCCCCCCCCTCACCGATACCTCCTTCTTGATGGTTCCCCCCTGCAGTGCCTCCTTCCTGACGGTTCCCCCTCCCTGCACTCTGACATCCCGTGACCTCGAGCTCGCACTTCGGCCATGCCCGTGGCCTCCCCTACCCCACCGGTCCTGACCTCATCACCCAGGCCCCACTGGCTCGACCCTGCTGCCCCTACCCCGCCGCCCCCAACCTGCGGCCTCGACCCTGCAGCTCCTACCCCACCGACCCGACCCCACAGCCCTAACCCACGCCGCCTTCCCACGGCCCCATCCTCTCACCCACGTCTCTGTAGCTGCATCCCCAAGCCAGTATCCCATCCCTGAGCCATCCTCTCATGCCTGAGTCCCTGCGCACCAGTCCGTGCCTCAGTCTCTATGCGCCAGCCTGCCTTCTGCTGTGAGTATTAGCGATGGCATTAGCGATGTCGAATGCCATCACTCAAAGTTAATTTTTTATTTAAATTATGTTAATTAAGTATAATTAGGTATTAAAAACTAATTAATTAAATATTAATTTAATTAATTAGTTAGATATTTAATTAATTAATTAATTAAAAATATGGGATTTGGGTCTCGGCATGCAGAGTGCTCGGATTGAGGAACAGGTAGCCCCTGCATTGCAAACAAAGGGTCGGGGTATGCCCTACACGCTCAAGCTCTGGGTCCCAACTGGCGTCCAAGACATCCAGTCCCCACACGCCCTGCGTGCTCTAGCCAAGGGAAGGTACCAGTCAACATTGCGAACACGGAGCTGGGGCGTGCCCTAAGCACTCGGGCCTCGGGTCCTAGCTGGCATCCAAGGCATCCAGCCCTCATATGCCCTGCACGCTCAGGTCGATGGAAGGTGTCAGGTAGCATTGCAAACATCGGGTCTGCCCCAACCGATGTCCAAGGCAGCCAGTCCTCGTGCAAGGGCCGAGTGCATATTCTATGGCATCCCATAATTGGATATTAATTTAAGTAATTAATTAGGTGTTAGTTTTAAAAAAAAATTGTATTGCATGGAACCATAGATCCATCTTTTGATTAATGTACATATTCTACTATATCTGTATATTTATATATTTTTATATAGATGAAAGAATTATATAAATTAGTTAATTAATTATTCAGTATGGATAATTTGAAAAATATAAGTAATTTAATAGACTATTACAGTAATCAAACGATATAATAAGGGTTCGAAAGAAATTTCGGATAGTATTTCTCTTTAATTCTCCCCACATATATTCAGCCATGTGGGGAGAACTAAGAAAAAATATTGTCAAAATTTTTTTCGACCTCTGTTGTGTATCGTTTGAATACTATATTTATCCTATAGAATTAATATATTTTTTGAATAAGATAGAATCTTCTATATCTATTAGTTGATGATAGGATGCATTTACTATGTAAGCCATTTTGAATGATAAAATAATTAATTAACAGTTATCCTGTATTTATATATATATACATAATTTTAAGATAGTGTGCCATAGACCGTAGTTGGATAGACCGTCGAGGAGTCGATGGGGTGATTTCTGCTGAATATAGTGAGGGTGTAGAGTACTTCTGCGATTTTACTTTTAGGAATGCAGTATTCTTACATCAAGGATGAGCTCGTTGCCCTTGTAACAGATATGGTAATAGAAAAATGTTTGATAGAGGTATAATTACTATCCATTTGTATAAGAGTGGATTTATGCCCAACTACAAGCATTGATACCTGCATGGGGAGACATGGGAGAAAATTGCAAGGCTCTAAAGCGAGCAGGACAGGGATATAGATAGAATGATAGATATGATTTTGGATGCGGCTGGTCCTAAATTTAACTGAGATATAAAGGATGATCCAGAAGCTGACAGCGACGATTTCTACTGTATACTGAAAGATGCTGATGAACCACTATGGTCGGAATGTGAAACATACACTGTATTATCAGCTATGTCAGAGTTGTTGAACTTGAAGGCTGAGTTTAATATGACAGTCAGTTATTATGATAGGATGATAGCAATAATAAAGAAAATACTATCGAAGGATGAGAAGCTTGTTGGGAGCTTCTATACTTTGAAAAAAATAATGAAAGGGTGGGGCATGAGATATAAGAAGATAGATGCATGCCATAATGATTGCATATTTTTCTACAAGGAGGACCAGCTAAAGAGTTCATATGACGTATGCGGTAAAAGTTAATTTAAGCCGAGGCAAGAGAGTAAGAATCAAAATGACATACCATACAAGATTTTTCGATACCTTCTCCTCACTCCTAGACTTCGGAGGCTCTACTTATCCAAGAGTACTACTGGACATATGAGATGATATAAAGAAAATATTCATGAGTACTCTAATATGATGAGTCATCCATCAGACAGTAAGATATGAAAGTAATTTGATGCTTGCCATCCTTTATTTGTTCAGAAATTACACAATATCCGTCTGGATCTATCTACGGATGACTTTGTATCGTTCAGTCATGCAGTGGCTCTTTATTCATCTTGACCAGTCTTTATTACTCCATACAATCTTCTGCTTGGGATGTGCATGAAAGAACATAACATCTTTCCTACATTAGTCATTTTTGGACTATGATATCCTGGTAGAAGCATTGATGTATATTTAAGGTCTCTTGTTGATGAGCTGAAATTCTTATGGTCTGATGACATACGTACTTTTGAAGTATTAAAGAAGTAGAATTTTGTAATGAAGGCTGCATTGATGTGGATCATTAGCGATTTTTCTGTTTATGGGATGCTATTAGAATGAAATACTCATGAAAAGCTTGCATGTCCCTATTGCATGGAGAATACAAAATCATTTCAACTTGAGCATAGTCATAAGTCCTGCTGGTTCGATTGTCATCATCAATTCATCTCCAAGCATCATCCTTTTTGAAAGTAGCGAGACAATTTCAGGAGGAATAAGATAGAGAAAGACCATGCACCCCTGCACCTCAATGGTATTGAAGTGTTTCTGAGAGTATTCCAACTGGATAAAGTCCAGTTTAGCATGTTATTTGACAAGCAGAAGCCTCGGAGGTTCGGTAGAACTCATAACTGGATGAAGCAGAGCATCTTCTAGAAATTACTGTACTAGTCCATCAATTTGATCCGTCATAACCTAAATATCATATATATTGAGAAGAATATATTCGATAATATTTTTTATACTATTATGGATATCGAGGATAAGACGAAGGACAATCCCAAGGTTCGAGCAGATGTGAAGAATATGTGCAAGCATCCTCTATTAGAGCTGATGAAGGTGTCACCTGAAAAATTTCTGAAGCCAAAAGTATCTTATACCTTAACAAGAAAATAGTTGAAGAATGTTTGTGAATGGTGTAAAAGTCTTAAATTTTTAGATGGTTATACAAGTAATCTAGCTCGGTACGTCAATATCAAAGATTGCATGTTCTATGGGCTAAAGAGCCATGACTGTCATGTTCTTCAACGATTACTTCCATTGGCTTGACGTGATCTCCTTTCCAACTCTATATAGAGTTTTTTTATCGAGCTCAGCCTTTTCTTCAGAGATATTTGTATTACCGAACTTTCCACTAACGACATCTCCAATCTTGAGGCTAGCAGTGTAGAGACCATATGCAAGTTGAAAAAAATATTTTCTTCTAGCTTCTTCGACTCCATAAAGTACCTCATGATTTATCTAGCATATGAAGCCAAGGTGGGGGGACCAGTGCAGTATAGGTGGATGTATCCATTTGAAAGATACATGTACAGTCTCAAGAAAAGTAAAAAATAAAGCTCAAGTTGAAGGTTCTATTGTGGAGGCTTATATAACAGAAGAAATTTTAAATTTCAATCGATACTACTTTAATCCCAGTGTGCAGACAAAGCTGACTTAAGTGGGTCGAAATGATTATGGTGGTGGTGAGGGATCAGAGCAGGAGATCTCAATATTTGTCTATCCCGCTCGTGAATTTGGGCACGAGGTTTATCGGGCTCTCTTCGATACTGAACTTTGACAGGCAGAAATATATATTTTACTAAACTGTAAGGAGGTCAACCCATATATCTTATAAGTATCCATCATAATCCCAACTCTTTAATTACTTATTTCAGTATACTTATTTTATACATGTTTAGACAATATGATGAGATACTGAGATAGGACCATTCAAGAATAAGTGTTGAAGAAATATCCACATGGCGCTCATAGAACTTTGCATGTTGGTTCCATCAATTGGTAAGCATCCATTATCAATTTATATATTTTAAATTTTTTTAATTTATTCTTTTTATAATATGTAGGTCATGCAAGAGGACGAATCCATACCAAAAAAGTTGAGACCATTAGCTTACGGACTAACAAAATACGTGACATGTTATAATGGCTATAACGTAAATGATTTTAAAGTTCACACCCAACAACATAAAAATCATAGAAGTACAATGAACAGCGGTGTGTGTAAAGGATAGCTGGTCGGAAGAGGCAGAGAGTGACTACTATAGAATCTTCGAAGAAATGATCGAGATAATCTACATTGGAGATAATAGTGTCATTTTATTTAAGTGCCAATGATTCGATAACAACAATGGTATGAAGGTTGAGCCATGGTACGGGCTTATTGAAATCAAACATGGATCAAAAGCATATGTCAACGAGCCATTTGTGCTAGCTCAACAAGCTACTCAAGTGTATTATATTCTTTTTCCATCAAGGGAGAGAGAAAGGAAAGATTAGTGGGCTATATGTCGAGTTAAGTCTCGAGCCTTTCATTACGCACTCGAAGAAGAAGAAGAGCTCCAATTATCAGAATATTTTCAGGAAGATAAAACATTAGGGTTTCATCGATCTTCGATAGATGCCGAGTTGGATGCTCCATAAATTCTTGTACATGATGGCCAACATAAGGAGGTAGACCCAACTGATTTTATTTTCAAGGACAATCCTATCCAAAAAGGAGAAGAAGAGGAAGAAGTGGAAGAAGAGGAAGAATCGAAAGAAGAATTCGAAGGTTATAGACATCTGAAGAGGTCGATGAGTAGTACTAAGTATATAATCCTTGAATCTTTTTAATTATTTATCTTGCATTATTTTAAATCTTGCATTGCCATCCATAATTGTATGATTAATTTGGTGAATCTATTTATTTTTATTTTTAGAGATTATACACCATATCTTTCAGAGAATGGAGCCATGCCAGCCGAGGATAGAGCTCTTGAGGAGAGAGCGATCATGCGGCCAGCTCGTATGATTTTGCACCTCTCACATCAGGCGGTAAATTCTAATACTTTAGATATTTTTGTTTATATTATTTTATCCTTTACTAACTAATATAACATTCTTTATATTAGATATTTTGTACTCAGGTTCGGATGATAGGAGGTCACCAGTGACCCCACAGTCACATGTAATAGCGACCGGCTCCTAGACATAGAGCCATGGTTGAGGATCCATCTAGTTCACAGCATCTCCAAACCAATCGAAGGATAGAGAGCTCATCCATGTTCAGAGCCGCTCGTAAGTACTACAACTTCAATTAATATGTTTAAAATTTAATCATTTTAAAGTTAACATTTATTTTTCAAAATCAATTTTGTAGCATGTTTAGAGAGCTGGAGTATCTCGTGTGGTTACCAACATCATCCGTGCTTGATATCGAGGCCGGTGAACGAGTTCTCTAGCTGCCATCTGGAGCTAGTGATGCAGCTTGGGAGATATTTCAGATAAGTCAGAAATATTTAATTTTTAAATTTATGATATATTTGTATTTTACTTATTAATACATGCTTCAATTCTATCTTGCAGGAGTACTACCGATTCGAGACTCCTAAGGATGAGGAGGTTGACCCTTAAATCTTCGATGAGGTAGCCACACAAAGGCTCCGAGATGGCCTCAGGCAGTATGTCATCGAGCATTCCAATTCTCAGTCACAATTGGACTGGAGGTCCTACAATGATTATCGGATGCAGACAGATATATGGGAGGCCCTCTACGATCAGTGGAGTAGCGAGTACTCCAGTAGGTGGTAGAGGATTCGACAGAATTGGGCCATCCAAAAGGATCCGATCAGGCACATGGGTGGCTCCATCGGCACACATGTTGTGGCCAACAGATTGATAAGAAATTTATATCAAAACTCTTCACTAGAACTATAAAAACTCTTATATGTATATTTTAATTAATTTAATTTTATTATTTTCTTATTATAGACACAGTAGCTAAGTCATCCACTAGGCCAGCTGTGGTTGTGGAAGGCCACACACCAGTCTAGAAGGACTAGTGATATTTAGATTCTAGGTCATGATAAATCACAGTAAAAATTTTAAACTATATTTATTAAGTTGTTATAGGATCTGATATGTATATTAGAACTAACGTATTTCTAAACTGTGTAAGCGGATTGCATGGAGTATGTCATTGCGTGGCATGGTGATGATCCGTCCACTCTGCCCCTCCTTGACCTTGAGGGATGCCTCAAGGTCGTCAGAGGGGTGAGCAAGAGCCGGGTTATAAGATTCAGTCATAGTTTCGATCCTCCAACAGCTCGATACTCTTTGACGTCCTCACGGGCCTCGACATCTTAGACTTGGAGTGATGTACATGTGGAGGAGATCGTGCAGAGGCTTCAGAGCTAGTGATCTCAGAGCTTTTAGAATGCCGTCTACAATATGATCATAGACATTCTCTGAGATCTACAACTGCATAATCAATAGGGCTCGTTATCCTAGCCATCATATCAGGTAATTCTATTAGTAAACTCTTTTACTTGTTTTAAGTTTTCATATTTAGAAGCTTCACATATTTAAGCTTGAGTCAGAAAAAGAGATCTAGGGGCTAAAAATTCAATCTAACCATCCATTTGATGGGCCGGAGGTATCTATAACTCCGTATCATTGAATAAAATATATAAGAATAATTTATTCAAAAATCAGAAGAGTATATCAAAAGATATGCCTCCATATCGAAAGAACGTCTCTACATCAAAACTTATTAATAATATTTTATTTTTCTTTATTTTAGGATGCTGGAACATCCGGCTCTCATCCACCAACTGCTGGAGAGAAGCAGGAGGACGAGAAGGAGGACGATGAGGAGGATCTGATCTAATTTTTTTTATTTTGATGTATTGTATTTTTTTGATATTGCTTGTAAAATTATATAATTTATATTTTTAATATAATAGAATTAGTTTCTTATTTGTAATTGCGATATTATCTTTAGATTTTAATTATAACAGGTGTTGGAAATTATAATTGATTATGATTAATTAAAATAAATTTTAAAAATATTATTATTAATTTTTTAAAAAAAATAAAATTAACTATCACCGATGGTATTAACGATGGCTTCAGCGGTCATTAATACTTATTAGCGACGGCATTAACGACAAAATAGCCATCGCTAATTTTTTAAAATTTTTTAAAAATTTAATTTAAAAATAAAAAAATAAATAGCAACAGAATTTGACCGTCATAAATACCGTTACTAATAGCTATTATTAGAGATAGTTAAAAAATCCATCACTAATAGGGGCAATTAGGGACAAGGGTTGTTCTGACCATCAATTCGCAATGATGTTCCGTCGTTAATACTATTACCGACAGTAAAAATACTATTAAAAAATTTTTATAGTATCTCTCCTCCTTGTTCTTCAAAATAGGAGAACTTTTACTCCCTCTCCTTTTTCCAAACAAAGCAATGGGACAACTAATAGCTAGCAATAGTGGCAACAACACTTAACAATGGTGATCAGCTGAATCGAAAGAAAAAATAAAAGGAATAAGAAGAAGTAGAGTATCTAGCTTAAGCCCTTTTTCTTCCTTCTATTTTTTTGTTCTCTTTCCATGACCAACTCACCTACCAATGAGCACTGCCTCCATGTGAGGCCTTACTGGTCTTTGGAAAAAATGATGGAGATCGGCCCAAACTAGTGGCCAGTGGTCGTGAATGAGGAAAAGTAAATTCGATCTATTTCAATGTGGATTTCTGGCAATTCTCTAGCTCCAATCAAGATGGAACGATGACTATGAGACCATGAAAGAGAGGGAATCAATGGTTTAGGTCTTACCTAGGTTCGACAAGGCTAACATGATGATTCGATGACCTATTTCTGGCAAAATCCAAAGAAAAACTTAAAGAAGAAATAGGAAATTGGCAGAGGCCTCTTGAGAAATTGTTGGTGAAATCCAAAGGAAAAAAACTGTGATAACTAGATCCTAGAGGCCAGATGCATGAATCTTAAAGTGGTCAAAGGAAAAAAATTTGAAAGAAGGCTCCCGATGGGAGTCTCCTCCTTCTATTGAATCTAAGAAGTGCCAGAGTCCTAAGGCAACTAGGACCCCAAGCACTCTATAAATCACCTCCTCCCTCCTAAACCATCCACAACAAGCACCGACCTTCCTCCCACATCTTTCTCCTTATTTTCTCTTGTTGAAGTCGCAGATTATTCTTATTGTGCCTGCCTAAAATCCTCATCGGATATGTCACCAAAGCCTGAGGTAAGCCCGACCCCTCTTCCTCTCCTTCTTCCCCTTTAAGGTTCTCTCTCTCTCTCATATCTCTCTCCCCTTCTTTCTAGAGTTTCTCTCTTATACTTTCTCTCTCTAGATGATGAGGGGATCCTAGATGCTATTTTATCTCTACTTTCTCTCTCTTCACCCAATTTTTCTCTTTAAGAAGACCAATGGATCTTATTTCGAGCCATCCTTTTCCTTCTAAGGATCTGTGTTGACTCCAACAACATGACCTCAATTTATTTTTTATTTAATTTTATTAAATTTATCGAATATAAATAGATAATGATTTAATATTTTAAATAGAATTACTTGATTCATTTAACGAAGTCTAAAGATTTAGGATGAACACGGTAAGTAGATCTTATACTTTTTATTTATTTTTAAATTATCATATTTTTCATATATAAGATCTGTTACTGATGAAATTATATTTTTTATAAAATGAGGATCAGCATGAGATATGAAAAAATATATTTTAATATGATCATTGATTTCATGAATATATTTTATAAAAATAGTATGTTTGTGAAGTATGAATTTTATTATTTTTTTATCTACATATTTATATATTTTAAGAAAAATATATAAAGATCTCAAAGGCTCTCAGATAGCTATCAACGAATCTCCATGAGAAGGTTGACATCTAGAGCTAGCATCTATAAGAACACAGATATTGTCAGTGGATATAAAGTTGGTATATGAAACATAAACTCTATCGATTAGAAACATTAGCCCTATCATAGATATAAAATGATCATATTATGAATATCTGCGAGTAATATTTTGAAACATAAAATGAATATCTGAGAAAAATGGCTTGCGAATCATGTTTACGAAATTTCATGATTTATGCATGCATATTTATCTTTATAACTTATTTTATAATATACTCTATGAAATATTTTATTTTTATAATATTTGTTATTTTTTAAATATTGCATTATCATAGAACAACTTATATTTGATCCGATAAGGAAGCATAAGTTTTACTTACTAAGCTAGTGTAGTTCATACCTCTCTATTTTTTTTTCTTTTACAAAGGAATAAGATTAGATATGATGAAGAATCTAAACTTAGAGACATGTATAGTAAGCTTGGAAATTTTGTAGTTGAAACTTAGTTTATTAGATGATCATGACTTGTGGTTAACTATTTATGAATTTTAGATATAAATTTCGTAGTTGATTTTGGATTTAGATGCTCTGAAGTAATCTTAGTTTAATTACTTGATAAATGATAAAATTAAATCTCTTATTATATTTTATTTATGATGAATTTTATCTGATTATAATTGTTAGACTTCGTATTATTGAGAGCAGCATCTCTCAGTAGTATGGCCGTATTATGTCTCGAATTTGAGGCGTAACAAGAACGAAGTCTTCAGGCTTTAGTTTAGTTTCTGGGTTGCCCTAGGACTCTTGACTCCACTGGAGTAGGAAGAGAAAAGGACTCCTAACTAGAGTTTTCTTCCCCTACAAGCTTATGCCAAGCATACATGAGCTCATGGATCCAGGCCTCTTCAGGCCGGCCCATGGGCGAACAAAAGGGGATAATTACATCAAGACCACCGGTAGATTTGAGCTATTATTTGCCCAGACCAGCCTTTTTGTAGTAAACCTAACTCAATCCAAACAGGCCTAGAGCAATGAATCTGTCCAATTTTTGCTACAGGCAATGCCAGGTTAGTCCAAATTAACAAGGAACCAGGTTTAATTTTTGGCAAAAATTCCCCCATGATGTCATGCTTGTAAACAAAGATTTTCGCCGAGAGGCTATGCTATCTTTTACATAAAGCATACTATAAGACATGTAATTACCAAATTCAAGAATGCATGTGTCAAAAACACATTCAAAACCATCACCACATGGGACAAGGAACGTAGCAGGGAATGGGACAGCAAAATAGTAGCATCTAGGTGACCAACGAATTTAAACCGAGGTCAATTGTGGACAATATCCAGTAATTTTGCTATCCGATCCAGCTGGCAGTCTCATGTCATTCTTTTATTTATCAGATGAATAATTCAAATGGTTTTCCTTTTTGAAATTAGAGACATGAAGATCCACTCTTCTTGACTCAATCATTTAAGCACTAACAAATGCAAAATGCCATATTATAAGGAACATTACATTCTCTTCTAGTCATATTCTGAACAACTAACACCAGCATGGACATTAGTTTTATTACTGGGGAAAGGAAATTTCCTCATAAAACACACCCTTGCCCTCATGAATGGGATCTCATGCTGGTTTCTACATCTTTGCTTGGGAAGCATATTGGTACTCAGTCTATGAAAAACATCAAACTTCGAAAATTAATGTGCTTTATGTTAGACATTAAGGTCATGGTACCAAAATGATTCTAATATGTTAATTATGATTTATATTATAATTTTTAATGCGAGGATCATTTTCAAAGAAGAAACTAAAAATCAAAAGGTATCGATAATGAGTTATGAGAAAAAGGAAGAAAAGAAGAAATATAGAGCTCCTATAAAAGAACATTAAATAATTAAACCTCAGTAGCCAATCAGACCTTGGTCTGCTACTTTGGCACTCAGCTGCCTTATACCATTCATGTTGCTTTATAATGTGGCACATTTCGTCATGCCAACTCCAGTGGAGCAATGAGAGAGTATGCAACACACCAGCTGAATGACTTTCTGAGTTATAGTTTTGTGTTACCAAACCATTTTTATTAGATAAATTAATATATCTACACCCTGCAGTGACAATTTTTGGAGGATTACTGCTCTGTTTTGGATATTGGATAAAATATTTCTGTTTTTTTTTTTTTCAACCTTAGATTCTCATTGCCTGTAAGCTTGCAGTGGTAGATATGGTTAATAATCTGGTGACCGATCTGGACTAATCAAATTTAACGACAACAAGCTTCTGGACTAGCTCTTGCAAACATTTTCTATCACCTCAATGTAGATTAGCAAAATGTACCAAAAAATGTAGCTCAAGAAAATCTTCATTCTGTTGAGAACCTCATGAGTTCGGGAGCTGGAAGTATATAAACTTCCAAAGACTTATTGTCCATGAATCAGAGAAGATAGAGAATAAGAATTAGAGGAATAAAACGTACAGATGCAACAACCCTATTGGAAAAACAATAAAATTCGCCCATGTCACAGGAAACAAGAACCGAAAGCCATATGAAGGAGTATAAGAAGCCCTGCCCACACCTTCAGTCCCAGCACAGCCGGCGCAGAGTCTGTTCATCCAGAAACAAAACCAAAAGCATCTATTAGACCATTTGCCATCTGAAGCACATCACAACCTTAAGCTCATGATATGTTCAGGAGTACAACTGCTACTACTACTTGGTACTTACTGTTGCACATGGTTTTGTTAGTGGTGAGAACAGTATGGATATCAAATCCCTTTGCAGAAGAATTGGTATAGCCGGCATAGTCGCATGTCGTGACCTCGCATCCAGAGGTGGATGTGTTGCCAAGTTGCCGATCTCCTGCACATCGATCCACAGGGCACGCAGAGCTCATGCTTTGGTTTAGTTTGCAGTCCAACCTAGTTGAATTCATGAGTGAAAAAAAATCAGTACTACAAACTTGACATCTGACAATGGACTATTTCATCATCATGCTGATATAGGGTATTAATTAGTTACAGCATAAAAAGGTAGGAGGAGGACTCACTGGTAGGTGTCGGCATTGCAGCTGCAGAAGATGCAGCCATTGGCGGTGAGCGCATAGCTGTTACCGGGGAGGCGCATAAAGTCGTAGTCCAAAGAAGTGGATAAAATTGAGGATGAACAAACTGGAACACCCAAATTTTTCTGGTTATCAGTAAGAAAATCCAAAATTGCTAAAGAAGCAATCCATTACTAATTTGCTATCATGGAATAAACTCCAGCTACTTCAACCCTAAAATCAGACATACAGAAGGGATGTTACCGTTACATATTTTTTATATACCTAGATGTGAACTTGGTAATTCTCTATCCTTCCTTTGTGACACTCGTGCACTTCCGGGTTTATTTCTCCCCAAAAAGGACTTGCAAGAATAGCATGGGAGTGCCAAAACAGAGAATTAAAACTTAACACATCCAAGGAGGAACCTTTGATTTTATTAAACCTTTATAATTTTGCTGCTCCAATCCGGACTAGTGATATATGTGCAGATTGCTGAACATGGGACTTTTGTTCGTGGGCTCAGATAAGCATTGACTTTGGGTACGTATTATCGTAGGATGCTTGATTGTAGAAATTTTGGTTACGAAGTCGAATGAGTTATATCAAGTCAAAGAAGGGGGAAAAAAGCAGCAATATATGAGACCTTTTGAACAGGTTGGAGTATTTGATAGATAATTAGAGTCACAATATGCCAATAAACATTTTTTTTTTTCTTTTTGTGAGTATCCAGACTAACATTTAAAATTAGATCTTGCTGATGCGAGCTGACAATTTATGGTCCTAAATTGAGAGTCTTGCTTGAAAGTATTATGGAACAAATCTATTTGGTCAGTACCATCTATACTAAGGGACATGTTAAAATAGAATTTTACTCATGGAATATTTGAACAATAAATTTTGTATGGTAGTTTCATGTTAATGATCAGCAAGCTCAGACTTATTTGGGTTTAAGGTTTAGTTGAGTTGAGTTGAATACTGCATGGACTTGCGGTTAAGCAGACAGAGAGCCACTCACCAGTGAGAGGGACATCGAGGATTTGACCGGCCTGGAGGTTCTTGGGATCGAAGTTTCCATTCAACTGGAGCAGCGTGTTCTCGTCGGTCCCGAACTCCTTCGCTATCTTCGGCACGGAGCTCCCGGCGGCCACGATATGCGCCAGGTGCGCCACCTCCTTGCCCTGCACCGGGTCGCAGCTGCACGGCAGGGGGATGTACAGCTTCTCTCCCGCGGTGATCACGTTGACGTTCGTTATCTTATCCTTGTTGGCCTCGGCGATCTCCTGGTAGGTCACGAAGCTGTCGAAGGTGTACCGCGCGATGGCGTCGAGGCCAGAGTCGTTCGCCGTCACCGTGTAGACCGGGACACCATCCGACTTCCCGGTGCCGTCAGCGCAGCGGCAGGGGAATGGCACGAAGACGGTGGATTTGGCCGGGACGGGCTGGGTAGCGGGGGTGGAGAGGGATTTGTTGTTGGCGCCGAGGAGGGAGGCGAGGGTGTCCACCTGGAAGAGGCTTTGGATGCGGCCGTAGGTGGTGGCGTTGGGGACAACGTAGCCGGCCAGCCCCCGGCAGGTGGCGTTGGGGGAGACATTGCAGGTGAAGTTCGCTGCGACGGCGGAAGAGAAGAATAGCGAGAGGAGGAGGGACAGGCAGGGAATGGAAGCCAAGCACCTCATCTTGGCCTCCTTCTTTCTTCTTGGTTGTTGCCTGCTCTCTCTCTCTCTCTCTCTCTCTCTCTCTCTCGACAGGAGGCTAGAAATAGATAGATTTTGCTTGGACGGAGTCGAAGCCGCCAAAACGCGCTCCGGTACTGCTGTTGACTTGACTTGAGTCCGACCATTGTTATTATTGACGGAGAAATTGTCGTTTAGAACGATCCTATCGTATGTACCTTATATTATTCAATAATAAATATATCATCTATTATTGAAAAATGATGCATCATTATTCAAACTTAATTAAAAATTTTAAATAAAAAGAAATTTTACTGTTAATTCTGATGGGTCAGCTGATAATTTATTGTTTTTAATGAAAAAAAAAAAAAATCATCTTCAAGATATGCTGGTTTGTCGTGGCAGGACCGCTCTAATCAATAATTCTCATTATTGTGAGGGAAGGAGTGGACCATCTGATGGGTAGTAGGTGGTTGACCGATCGGTGGGATGACAGCTTTATGGCATTGGGTGGAGGGGTTTTTGCGTGTCCGGCACAATAACGGAAAGTAATTAAGAAGTTGGCATTTCGTCCTGGTGGAAACGGGCGCGCGGAA
The DNA here is from genome assembly GCF_000442705.2 of Elaeis guineensis. Classification (NCBI taxonomy): domain Eukaryota; kingdom Viridiplantae; phylum Streptophyta; class Magnoliopsida; order Arecales; family Arecaceae; genus Elaeis; species Elaeis guineensis. Next base: position 15,698,695 of record NC_026003.2, on the reverse strand, counting down.
AATGTAGAGAAAGGTCGTGGTGGCAAGGAGAAGACTCATAAAATTCTCAAAAAAAAAAAAAAGAAAACTCTTCAAAGTTGGCGACTGGGAAAGTTCGGTAGTTGCCGCACGACGAATTGGAGAAGTCTCGTTTCGGTGGAGGCGGAGGCCGAAGTAGAGGGAGTGCCCATGCACGCCACCGCGTTTGAACCCTTGAGAACGGGAAACGTTGACGAGACCCTTCGCGTATGGTGTCAACTCCCCCCGCCCTTCCGCTCTTAAAATGATAATTTCAGGACATGACAACGATCGCATGTGCATGGAAGTTGATCTTTAAAATTATATAATTTAAACACAGATAACACAATCATCTGAACTACCTGATGTATTAAAAAATATCATATATACCCATATACACCACCATAAATTATAAATGAAAATTTCTTTCAAATTTATAACTCAAGGCTTCTAATATTTAAATTATTTATACATGATTCCAAAAATAATACTTTAATATATACAAATTAACTAAAACTAGATCTACTTTAGCTACGAAGATGTCCTTGCCTCTAAGAATTCTCCCCCAAAATTTGATGGCCTTTAGTCTCTAAATCTGAAAAATATGAATGAAGCTAATGAGTTTCACAACTCATTAAATAACAAATTCATTTTATAGAATTGGTCAAGTCATTTTAAATAATTTAGCTCAAACAAATCATATAAAACATAATATATCGATACAAGTAAAGTTTATAATGTTTATTTTAATAGTATCCACAAACTAAAATAATATATCTTATGTTTTCAATAGTTTGTATGTTATGAATAGATATATTTCATTAAAGTTAAATATCCAGTTCATAATAAAGTATACTCATATTCACATACCTAAACTCAGGTATCTAATTTCTAATCCGTTCAACTATACAACTAATGACTACAGCCGCATTTAATCCTAATAGTATAAGTCACGAGGCTATATTTAACCCTATGGCATGGGTCTATAGTAATCAAATCCCTAATATAGTAATCACAAGGCCATACTTAGCCTTTGCTGCCCAGCCAAGCAGCTGTATTTAACCTCCTAGCGTAAGTTACACACTCAAGTGATATGCAACAAGTATAATCTCATATGCTTGATCCAACTATAATAGGTAAAACTATGCAATTAACTGATACAAATGCAATGATAAATTAATTTCACATATTCAAAAATATCATATGCAATTAAATTTGGAATCATCATAGTAATTTGCACAATATTGAATACTAGATATTTTATAATTAGTTCTAAATATTGTCCGCATACTAAAATAATACTTTTTTTTTCAACAATTTCCATGTTATGAATCCATATATTTTTGAATAATTTCCACAATATGAATGCCAGATTTTTTACAATTAATTCTAAATAGTATCCACATACTGAAACAATACAAGTAAAGTTTATCACATTTATCTTCAATTATATCTACATAGTAAAACAATACATTTCTTTTTTCAGCAATTTCTACAGTATGAATCAATAAATTTTAGTAAAAAATATATTTTCATATCATAAAGTTTGAAGATACTAGCAACTGAGTCAATGAAGCTCAGTTTGTGGTAATTCGGCCAAAAAAATTGAAAAAATCATGTAAAATCAAGAATCGGACAACCGGAGCTCGATGCCACTTGCCATCTGCTGTCACATTACTGCACGTGATTTTTAAATTTGCTAACATAAAAATTAAAAATGAAAATAATATTTTCTACCTAGTAAATCAAATAAAAAAAAATCCTAGATTGGATTCTACAACGGTTTCAATCCCTAATTATATTCTATATCTAGAGTATCATATCAACAATACACAAGGCCAATGGTATAGAGACACATCCAGTACCCTCTAACTTTAGTACCTTCAAGCCATTCAGCTCCCTTATCATCTTCAACCCATCCAGCACCCTCAGCAGTGCCCCCCTTGACTCAGATATCACTGTGATCTTCATCATCCTCTGTTGTATCTCTCTCCCCCTCTCTCTCATCGTAGCTCCCTCATGAATGCCCTCATCATTGTTTGGCCTAGAATCTCGATTTGTAGACCTAACCCTTGCCCACCACCAATTCAACTACCCGTCCCACACCTTCTCCAGTAAATGGTTTGCTACCAATGCTACCTGGACGAACGACCACCTAAATATGTACACCATCGAACTTAGTGAGTATCTATCAAACCATGCATGCTCGGCAACCAGCTATAGTGTTGGTGATGCCGCTGTATTTTATGCCATGGCCAGGAGGAGGCTTAATTTGAGGTATTGATGAAGAGGGGGCCCATCATGAAGATGGGTATATTGAGGGTCTAGCATACGCATCGAGAAAGGGCTTCTCAAAGATATCGATAGTGTTTCATAGGGTGGCATCGGAGTGGCAACAGACTCTTTATGGTGGATGAAGATGGTCCAAGGGTGGTCAGGGGTGGCAATGGAGAGCATGTTACGGGAGAGTTGAGAGCAAGCTTTCTCTACTTTGTGACCCTTTCACATTCTCTCTTGGCTTCGAGACCCCCTTGACCTCTACAACCTCTCCGCTTCTCCCTAGCTCCAAGGCCCCTTCCCTTTCTTCCCCTCACTCTAAGACCCCTCTGCCTTCCGCTCCAACTCTATGGCCCCTCCAACTTCTCCCCCAACTCCAAGACCCCTCCAACTTTTCCTTTGAATCAAGGATTTTTTTTCTTTTGATTTGATTTACAAAGTAGGAAATATTATTTTAATCCATAATTTGCCATGTCAGCAAATTTAAAATCATGCGTGATAATGTGACTCTAAAAAGCAAACGATGTTCAGCTCTGTTTATTCGAATTCCTAATTTCATATGATTTCTTAATCTTCTTGAATAAAGTGTTGCAAGCTAAACTTCACTGACTAATTGCTAGTGCTCCAAAACTTGATGGTATAAAAATATATTTTATATTATTTTAGAGTAAAGTAAAATATCCAATCTCATAATCAACTATATTCATGTTCACATATCTAAACTCTAGTATTTACTTTCTAAATCCATTCAGTTATATAGCCAATGACAGTGGCCACACTTAACCCCTATGACATAGGCAACCACGAGATCATATTTAACCCTTATGGTGTGGGCGCATAGAAATTAAATACCAAAAACAGTGATCATGAGGTCACACTTAATGCCAGCCTCTCAGAAAATATGGCCATGTTTAACCTCTGTGCCATAGGTCGCATAGCCACATTTAATTCTTGTTGCATAGGCCACATGGCTATATTTAACCATATGGTGTAGGCTGCATGATCATGTAAGTCGAGAGTCAAGTGATACAAATATACATATAATCTTTTATATATATATATATATATATATAATTCTTGTTGCATAGGCCACATGACTATATTTAACCCTATGGTGTAGGCTGCATGATCATGTAAGTCGAGAGTCAAGTGATACAAATATAAATACAATCTTTTATATATATATATATTATATTATTTTTATTATTATATTATTATGTCAGATTTTTGATTTGATTGTTAGAGGATTCTGTCAGAATCAACTTCGGTCGGGACTTGTTTTGTAGAGATGCCGCTTCGATGGTTTCTAACACGCTCCAATCATTTTCGACCGCAGTCGAAAATCTTCTACAACATATATATATATATATATATATATATATATATATATATATATATATATATATATATATATATTATAATATATCTCAAAGATCATTTTTAAGATAAACAGTTACGTCCTAAGAAGTAAGTAGCATCCTCCTAAAAAAATATTATTTTCCCTAGCCGGTCTTTCTCAACGGTGAGGTAGTCATATGTGCAATATGATTTTAAAGAAACCTAAGGATAGCTTTAGTGCTCGCCTCATCAAACTGTTAGGTGAACAGTTTAGCCAGTCAAAAAATAGATTGTTGAAAAGAGTGGAACTACACAGTTTCAGAATAAAATAGGAGGAAGGTGAACCAACAACCACACTGCTTGCTGTCCCAATGGTACTGAATCCAAAACCAGAGAGTATCGAATCTAGAACCTATCCAGAAGGCCCAGAAATGTTATTCAGAAACATCTAGAATATGATCAGAGAGAACTTCTTTTACAAAAAAATAAAAAAAAAAAATTAATCATGAACTTTATAACATTTATATGCTCTAACTCTTCGTCCTGTAGAATCCACAACAGGAAGTATTCTTCTAATTCTAAAGCCAGTATTATTGATGAGTTCTTTAGAAAGTTGGATGAAAAGTTAAAGAGTATCTCGTCACTTAGTGATAAATCAAATGTATCAAGATGAAGTCATCAAATTGTTGCATGAGAGAGCCTGGAAATGGGCCTTCCTTAACGGACGATGAATTGGTTGAACTACAACACAAAATTGAGGAGGATACACGCACGCACGCACGCACATATATATATATATATATATATATATATATATATATATATATATATATATATATATATATATATATATATATATATATATACATACACACACATATATATATATATACATATACATATATATATACATACATACATACATACATACATACATATATATATACATACATACATACATACATACATATATATATATATATATATATATATATATATATATATATATATTTTTTTTTTTTTTTTTTTTTTTTTTGTATTCCGCTCCTATCGAAAATCATCCGAAGAGAGAGAGAGAGACACACACACATATACATATATGTGTGTGTGTTGTATGTATACATATGCATGCATACATAATTAAGTATTCTTTTATTTTAAAATACCACTTTGAAGTGTACAATTGAACATACAATAATTATAATCTTATGTGCTTGCTCCAACTATAATAGGAGAAACCATGCAATTAACTAACAAAAAAAATACAATCATAAATCAATTTCATATATTTATAGAGATTTCATATACAATTAAATTTGGAATCATCATAATATTTGCACAATATTGAATACAAAATATTTTATGATAATTCTAAATAAATACTATAGAGACTAAGACGTTACTTATCTTGCAAATGCTAATATCCAGGTAACCTAATTAATTCACAAGGATTTTTCAAAACCTAATCATCCTAAAATAACACATATATTAAATCAGTGCCCCAATAATATTTTAAAATAATTTTTAAAATTTTCTAAAATTTTAAAGATTTCATTTTCTAAACTGATGATTATTATAACAAGATAAACAACTACCATTCTACAGCCAAACCATTAATCTTGTCTTGTTTTTCTCTTTAGGGTGAGAGGCACAAGGTGGCACAAGGCAGGCCTCTCTAGAGCTTAGCTCAGAGAGAGGAGATATGGGGAGAGCGGGAGATGGAAGAGGGGTATAGTTCCCTTTCTTATAGCCACAACTACAGACATTTGTGCGCATGAGCAGAAAAATAGAGGGAGAAATAGAGAGGGAGAGAGAGATGAATAGGAGAGACAACGGAGGAGAGAATAGAGAGAGGAGGCAAGATGGAGGGGAGTGAGTGGGAGAGGTAGTGTGATGAGGAGATGGCAGAGAGAGAGAGAGAGAGAGAGAGCAAAAGAAGGCATGCAAGGAGTTGAGGGGGTAGAATGGGAGCCTGATCATGTAGCGAGGAGGAAAAGAGGCATGCAAGAGGGGAGAATGCAAGCAAGAGGCAATGGAGCAGGCTGGGGGTTTGGTCATATGCGGGAAAGGAAAAGTAGGATGCTAGCTCTATATATAATAGGAGAAATTATTTGTGCACCGTCTGTGGCGTAGAAAATCTGATGTGGAGTGCACCATCTCGTTCGATTGGGCCACATAACCATCACTTTCTAACATACATTTAATGTCTATAGTTCTACTTTTTTTGTTTGAAATTTTGAATTATGAAAATATTTCTTTTCTTTTGAAAAAATTATGACATCGTATGCCGATATTATGATATCCTGCATTGAAATTATAACTTTTTGTACAAGATGTCATAATTTTTTTACAGAATGTCATAAAGAGGAAAGAATATTTTCGTCATTAAGAAAATTCATAATTGCAATGCCTTTCTCTCTTTATGACATTCTGTGAAAAAATTATGACATCCTATACAGAAAGTCATAATTTCAATGCAGGTTATCATAATATGGATATATGATATCATAATTTTTTAAGAAGAAAAGGTGCATTTTTATCATTCAAAATTTCAAACAAAAAAGAAGAACTATGGGCATTAAATATGCATTGGAAAGCGATGACTACATCACCCAATCGAGCGAGATAATGTGCTCTATGTCAGATTTTACACTGCAGGCGATGTACAATGAATTTCCCTATATAATAGAGCATGGCTCTCTCGCTTGATCTTATCCACAAAACAAGTGCACTACTTTTTAGATGGGCCCTGTTAAGAGTCAAGGCTAGGCCATGGGCCTAGGTATCATACAGACACAAGTTCAATGCATGGAAATAATGCAATGAGGTTGAAAATTTCAAAAATCAAGAAAAATCTAATAAATTTGGATAAAGTTTAACAAAAAAATAGTAATTTAAAATTAACAAAAAATAAAATAAAAAATCTTCAAACATACTAGTAGCTTATATGCCATGGAAGGTTACAATTCTAAAGACGCAATATTAATTAGCGAACGTCTGGTATATGAAGATATTTTTACTTCTTTTCATATCCAGAAATATGAAATTCAGACTCATGACAAACCAGGTTTTTTATTCAGTATAACTCTAAAGAATGTGCTTGTCACATATTTTTATAGTTAAGTAATTTTCTTAATTTTTCATTTTATATCATCTTTAAGTCCAAGTATGCTAATTTATTATAATAAGAAAATAAATTGAGATAGATAAGGTTTTGCATTTTTATATTCAAAAAAAATGAAAAACATTGTTCTCAAGAAATAAAATATAAAAAGATATCTATTTATCCTTTTTTTTATCTTGTTTGAATGTTGGCTGACGCAAAGGGTGATGAATTGAAAATAATGGATAAATAGATATACAAACATGCCACTAGTATTAAATCATCATGAAAATGGGTGATCAACTAAGAGAGTAGTACGAGCTCAGATATCTAGATCTTCAAGAACTTTCTCCACCATCACATAATTATTAGAAAGAAATAGAACTGGATAAAGATAGGGATACAGCCTAGGCTAGTTGAAATCTATATTAGCACTACTCCTAAAATAAAAATCTATTAGTAGAGTAAGGTAAGATAAACTAAGATGTATTTATAAGTTAGATCTCGAAAAGATCCTTTATAGAGTATAATTCTATTATCTATATTAAAATATAGTAATTATTTACTTTGATGATTGCCATCCATATCTAGTCTCCATCATTAATAATCACTACAACAGAACAGGATATTAGCGAAGCAAAAAATTTATCGCTGATACTAGATTTTTATCGATAATAGTTATTAGCATGAAATTATCGTCACTAATATTTTATCACAAATAATGGCATCGTTGATAACTTTTTATGATGAAAAAAAATTATCATCGTCAATAATCGATATTACCGATCAAAAATTTTCATCATTAAAATTTTTTTTTTCGAAAACTATTCATGATGAAAAATTTTCATCGTAAAAAAATAATTTATAAAAAATTATTACATCGCTAATAAAAAAATAATTTAAAAAATTATTTACGATGAAATATTTTTATCGCTATTAATTTAATTAAAAAATTTTATAAAATTCAGATTTATAAAAAATATTAGCGATGTAAAAGTTTCATCGCAAATATCGACAATTATAGATGAAAATTTTCATCACTACTAAATTAGCAATTATTTATGATGAAACTATTTTCATCGTTAATAATTTAATATAAAATTTTTATATTTTTAAATTTATTAAAAAATTTATTTACTACCAATTGTGTTAGTCGCTAATAGATTTTTGGTGACCAAAATTTTGTCAGAAATACTTCCATCGCTAAAAGTTTATACATAATTATTTTTAAAATAATTTATGAATATATATTTTTATTTATATTTATAATATTTTTTTATTTATAATCTATAAAATAAAAATAAAAAATTTACACAATAAATTTATAAATAAAATTTATTATTTATTATATTAAATTAAAATTATAAAATTTAAAATAAAAATAAAAAGTAATATAAACAGGTCGTCAAGTGTCAGCATTTGCAAAAGGAGAATGGACTGGAGAAGGAGAGCACTTGAAAGAGTTCGGACCGACCTACTGCTGCTTTATGAGCTGCATCATGTACTCTATCTGCACCATCCACTCCATCATCTGGGTCTGGAGTAGTTGGTATTCATCGATGCATGCAGCCAACTCATCAGCTCGCTGCTCAGCCTGCGTCGACCCTCAGTAGCCTGCCTCTGCATCTTCGCCAACCGAGCATTGCAGGCAGTATAGATGTCAGCCTTGGACGAGCATGAGGATGAGGGAGCACTGATCCCATGTCCTAGACCTCTAACATAATAGAGTCTCATACCAAGCATCTGATCACAGATCTTGTCATCTGTAGGTGTGATCAAGCCCTCAGGAATAGGCTGAGATCTAATGCCTATCATACGATCTTAAAAATTAAAGTTATAGTTATTTTAATTTTATACTGAAAATCAAACTGTGAATAAAAAAAATAATTGAAAAAACTTATAAAAAGCTTCTGGCTCTCCGTTGTCCACTCCTCTGACCGTCGTTGGTAGGTCCGCTGGTAGATATTAATTCTACCAAGAAGCTCGCCACTCTCTGCATCTCTCTGCAATTTGAGAATAATTAATTAAAAAAATTTTACATAGTTAGAGAGTTAAAATATGCTAATTAAAAATTACTTACCATCTGCTCCATATAATGAACGAACGATCTCGAACCCTGACAATGCGATACGATCTGTCTCGCCTAATTCACGATGTTTTAGGCACATCATCTCTATATAGTTAGCAGTCAAATTAGTAGGTAACAAATTGAATATAAGAATAAATGATTCAATCATTAAAATCTAAAAAAAAGAAGTTTGGACATATAACCTAATATGTCGGATCCTCGTAATGTTGGCATACGAGAGCCCAATCATCCGTAGTAATGCTGTCATATAGCCGCTGCCGCACTGCCTCCACCCCATGGTCCTGCATCATATGGTACCAATACTGATGAATGCAGTGGCAATATTCCTTGAAACGTAAGCATAAATGTGCATCCACAGCTCACCACATGCGATCCTCCTCAAAATCAATAATATCAAATATACCCTGTCAATAACAAATATTAAAAGAATATCGTGCTAATTAAATATCTATAGTATAATTTATTTTACTTGTAACTGGGTGTAGAAAATCTCTCTCTGAATCCATGTAATGTGACGCCAATCGAAAAGCATCACGGAGGCATAGTTGTGGTATATGATGTCCAGCTTGATCTGCCACAGCTCGCACCATTTCTTAATGGACCTGATGTAGCCAGGTGGTATCTCAATATGGAGATGCTATCCCGGATGCTAGTATCTCCAATACTTTAGAGCGAGGTTCTTCGATGGATCTCGCCCTCACCTCACCATCGATGGAGACTGACCTGAAACAACAATAAATAAATCATTAATATGATAGCTATCCAAATAAAAAAATCAAATTTTATTATATAAAAAGTATAATAATACCACTCGAACTCGCTTCACTCGGACCTACCTTACAGAGACCTGCCAGTGCAGGACCCTCTGACGACTCTGCTGGTATGACAGTGGAAATGGATGAAGACACCTCAGTCTCAAGGGTAGGCTGCAAATGCGAATGTCGTCGTCTGTCTCCTAGTGCCATACCTACAATTTTTGATATATAAATGAATATAATATTGAATAATAATAGTAAAAAATAAATTATATTCTAATGAATAGAATTATAATGTATACCATTATTGTAAGAGAAGATTCAACGAAAAATAAAGATCTACTCATTAATATTCATATCTTCCTTGATGTGTAGGTCCTCTTCCGAATCACAATAATCAACTAATATATCATCTTCTATCTCATCATCATTTATTAATCGATCGTCATCCTCTGACTCATCAAGATTAAATACAAAACTAGCTTCAACTTGGTTGGGTGGTAGATCAGTCCTAATCAAAGGAGTTGTTACAAGTTCTTCATCAATAAGAAGCTCGGCTAACGTTTGTTCTTCCTCTTGAAAAGCTTCCTCTTCATGTAAATCTGAATTTTCATCCATCTTTAGTCGGGTTAGTATGTCATATATGCCTCTAGGTGTTATTCTTTGTACGACATACCAATTACCTTGATATTTTAGATCCTTTAAATATATTACTTATTTCGCTTAAGTTGCTAATATATACGGCTTATTCTGATACTATGTTCGTGCAAAATTTACACTGATAAAGTATGGATCGATATGAATATCGATCTTTTTATTGTTAATATCCCACCATTCATACTGAAACAAGAAAACAGAATTACTTGACTCATACTTCAATTCTATGGTATCTATCAGTATGTTATAATATTCAATCTCTTGTTCTCCTTCATATTCTGTCGTAGCAATCTCACTATTCTGGATTTATCATTGCATCTCAAGCTCTCTTGTGTAAAATCACATTCCTCCAATGATACAGGATGCATAGTAGTTAACTCTTTGATCGGAGCTACATGCTAAATCGTACAACTCATCGATTGCACCCTCTTCTTTATTGAAATATTTATATTTCATCTACACCATAACATAAAAAATTATATTGATTCAAATAATTATTTTTATAATTATTAAAAATAACATATTACTAGTGCAACTTACAAGATCTCCAAACTATTTTATAAATTTTCTCTTGTGTCGATTATCAGCATCCGTATTATTCTCTCTGGATGGTATACTCTTGTGCTCACTACAACAAATCATGATTTTTAATTTTACATCGATATAAAAAAATTACTTAGAATATTAAACAATATGTTAAGATGGTACTTACTCAATGAAATCTTCAATTTTTTCATAATTATTTAGAACGTAGAAGTGTGCCTTGGATAGCTCATTCACGTCCATAAATTCATATCTCCTTTCACCAATGGGTTGAACCGTATGTTTAAATATGGACAGTATTAGTTCATTGTCATCCCATTCATGGTCTGCATTATAATTTGTATGATTGAATTTTATTTCGATATCATGAAGATACATCGAGTAGAATGTAACACACTTCGTAGCTACGTATGCATTTGTTATAGATCATTCAGACCGTACTTTATTGTGCACATATCTTTTTAGGATACATAAAAATCTATAAATAAAAATAAATTTAAATTTTAAAAATATATTTATATTTTATAACTAATATGACAAAGTGCATACAATTTTTTTACCTTTCAATAGGATACATCCATCAATAATATACCAATCCGGCCAAAAGAGCTTCCTTTGGAAGATAAATGCCAGGTGCACCATAACATCAAAAAATGATGGTAGAAATTTTTTTTCTAATTTACAAAGAATGAGCATGATATCCTTCTCAAATTTTTCAAGTAAGTTAATCTTCAATTTTTGACAACATAATTCTCAGAAGAGCACTCCCAACTCAATCAATGCAGTTTGAACATCACCATCCAAATAGCCATGTATGACCATAGGAAGCAAATGTTGCATCATCACATGGGAGCCATGACTTTTTATATCAGAGATATTACCGTCGTTGTTGCCAATACACTGCGATACATTTGAACGTAAGCATCAGAAAACTTTATAATTTTGAACCATTCACAAAAACTCTTCTTTTCCTCATCAAATAGTGAATAACATGCAGGTGACATAAAAAATCTATTACCTCGACAAACTAAATTCAACTCCAGCTGGATTCTCATTTCCTGCAAATCAAGATGAGTTTTTGTACTATCTTTTATTTTTTTTGAGATGTTCAATACTGTACTGATGATATTATCACAAATATTCTTCTCAATGTGCATTACATCCAGATTATGACGAAGTAGTAGCTGCTTCTGATACGGTAGTTTGAAAAAAGTACTTCGCTTCGTCCAATTCAACTCAGTTTCAGTACGCTTCCGCTTGCGAGTACCCAATGTCTTTCTAAATTGGACGTTTCTAATGACTTCAAGTTGTTCTAAAACTTCTGCTCTACTTAACTACTTAGGTGGCAGATGTCGGTCGGACTTATCATCAAAGTATTGATTGTAACAGGTCCTTCAAGAGTGATTACCAGGTAGAAATCGTCGATGACGTATGAAGCATATTTTTCGTTTATACTTTAAATATAAGGAAGATGCATCCTTGTTGCATATTGGACATGCCAGATATTTTTTGGTACTCTACCCAGATAAGTTTTCATATGCAGAAAAATCATTTATGATCCATAAAATTGAAGTATGCAATATAAAAAATTTTTAACTCATAGAATCATTTGTCTGTACTCTGTTTTTCTATAGCTCCTTCAGATTATCGATTAACGGTTATAGATATACATCAATTTCATTACCTTGTGCTTTCGGACTCGGAATCAATAGGGACATAAAAAATAAATGATTCTTTCATGCACTTTCAAAATGACACATTATATACAACTAGCATCACAGGCTACATACTATAGAAAGTACTCAAATTGCCAAAGAGATTAAATCCATCTATTGTTAGACCAAGTTGAATATTGTACGAGTCACTCACAAAGTGTGGATGCTTTGCATCGAAGTCTTTCTACACTATGGAGTCGGTCGGGTGGCTAAGTATGTTTTTCTTTGAAACCCGCTACTTATGATGCCATCTCATTTTTTCAGCTGTCTTTGTGGACATATACAACCTTTGAAGTCTTTGAATCAATGAAAAAAACTTCAAAATCTTTTGAGGTATCTTCTTTTTTTTTTTGTTATCAATTTTGTACCTAGGCTTACCGTATTTCAGACATTTAGTTGCTTGTTCATTATTCTTATAAAATAATATACAATCATTTTTATAGGTATATATAGGAATATAGCTAAGTCTCGATTTTTGCATGTATATTTTTACTTCAGAATATGATTTCAAAAGTCTCTCTTCATTGAGAAGAGTTATTTTAATCCATGCCAAATTTTGATCAAATAACTTCTGACTCCATCGGCTCATGATTTTAAAATGAAGTAATTTTATCAAAAACTCTAACTTAAAGAACTTTGCACAATTTGGATAGAGTGACTCTCATGCATCCTTTACAAGCTTTGCAAATTGTTCAGAAGTCCCTTCTACCTCAAGCCGGATATTGTGTTCATGATTAGAATTGCCTTCAGATGCACTAGTATTCATGCGTACATTTGAACAAATATCCTGATGTAAATCATCCAACAGTTCTTCTATACCACCATGTTCAACAGGTTCAGCAGCATCACTATCATCTTTAGTATCATCATTGTCGTGCACAACTTCATTCGGATCACCCTCTCCATGCCATATCTAGTAAATATACTTCTTGTCTATACCATAATATAGCAGATGCTCCTCAATAAGTGTTATGTGATGATATACCATATTAACACATCCCTTACATGGATACTTTATCCGACTAGCACTGTCAGCTTTATGCCATGCAAACTCAATAAAATCTTGAATATCTTTTCGATATTCAGGTAAAAAAATATCTCTGGCATTCATCCAACTTTTATTGATATTCATCTAACAACAAACATGAAAACTATTAATAACAAAAAAAATTTTAATGGTATTCATCCAAATCGGATCCCGACCCAAATTTCGAATCGAATCCTGATCCAGATTTTAGACCAAATCCCGATCTGGATCCAGACACGGATCATTCTATATAAAACAGCATGCATTAAAGAATACAGACTGAACAGTAACACAAAAAATCTTCTTCCACCAATTTAATGAAGTAAAAATGTATGATCCTATCTATTTCAAATCATTACTAACAAGATCCTATCCCATTCAGAAAAGTAATAATTTTATTATTATTATTAGTCGATATTTTATTTCATTATTATAAAAATTTCGATAGCATCTCTCCATGGTTCTCCAAGTATACGACGTAAATATAGCGCTTACGCATCCTATCCACCATATACACAGAGAACAGTGGATAAATAACTACTGACTATCACATAATGAAATAAAATATCAATTATTAACAATAAGAAGATTATTACTTTTTCAAAAAGCCCGAATACGGAACATCATCGATCGACTCTGGAACGAAAATCTATGGCTCAATACAATTTAACTACCATCTCTGAACATACATTCAGAGATAGATTTCTAATTTATCAAAAAAGAGTAACTCTGCATTGAAATTTTTTCATCAAAAATTTCAGTAAAATTTTTTATATTTAATTATAATAAGCAAAAGCATACAAAATAGCATACAAAATAATTAAATTGTAATAAGCAAAAGCAATATGCATTGTGCTAGTGAAATAATAAAAAATTTATAAATTTTAGTCGTAACACTAAAAAATTTATGTAAAAATATAAAATAAACTATAAGCAGTTGAGCATGCAAAATAATATTAATGTAAAATAATAACACGAAACCCAATCTTGTACCGAATATCCTCCATTCCTTCTCCCTCATCTTCCAAATTTATCAAAAGCAGCACTATAGAGGCAGTCCCGCAGATAGGACTGGAAGTGGGTTGGGCCACCAGGAGGCTCATTGGGCCAGGCTTTAAACTCGGCCCCAAATCATTCAGGCCGGGCTCTAGCCAAAAAGATAGAGCCCATTTGGCCATAAGGCTGGGCTCGGGTAGACATTTTGCCCGACCCAAAGCCGACCCGATTGGGTTCGGGTCGATTAGCCCCTCTCTCCCCCGATCTCGATCCAATCCACATTTTAACTTTTATATATATGACAAATAATTTTTTTATTTTTTAAAAAATATTTTTTATCTAAAAATATTTTTTTAAATATTTTTTATTAAATATTTTTTTCTTAACAATTATTTTTTTCTTAAATATATTTTATCTTAAATATTTTTTTCTAAAAATTATTTTTTCCTAGACATCTCCACCCATGGCCTGACCCACCCCCCGTGGCTTGACCCACCTCCCGCAGCACCATCGCCGTCACCCACCCACCACCGCCATCACTCGGCCCCCATGACCCCCTCTCCTGCGGTGCCGGCACCGTCACCCACTCTACGCCACCCAGACTCAGCCCCCACGACCTCCGCTCCCATGGTGCCACTATCGTCACCCAACCCATGCTGGTCGGACTCGACCCTCGTGACCCTCGCTCCCGTAGTGCCGCCACCATCACCCACCCCCCGCTATCCGGACTCGGCCCTCGTGACCCCCACTCCATCGACACCAGTGCTGTCACCCACCTTGCGCTGCTCAGACTTGGCCCCCGTGATCCCCGCTCCTATCGTGTCGCTGCAGTCACCCACCCCGCACCGCCCGGACTCGGCCCCACGACCTCTGCTCCCACAACACTGTCGTAGTCACCCACCCCCCACGACGCTACCACCCTGTCCAACCCCCTGGGACCCCCACTACCGCGGCACCATCGCCCTCACCCACCTGCACCCCCTCTGACAGTCCCCCCCACCGCCCTCACCAACCCCGCTCTGTTGGTTCCCCCTGCCGCCCTCATCGACCCCCCGTGACCCTTGCTCTTGCAGCACCGCCGCCCTCACCCACCCCCTGTGATGATTAAAGAGAGGGAGAGGGAAGCACCCTTACCTCCGATAGACAGCAACGACAGCAGCAGAGAATCCGACGGAAGCAACGGTGGAAGCTGGGGATGGTGGAAGCCCACGATAGAAGCCCACAATGGTGGAAGCCCACACTGGACAGCGATGGAGATGCGGTCACCGATGGGAAGAGAGGAGGGAAGAGCTCGGAGAGGGAGAGGAAGAGGGTTTCGTGGAGAGGGAGAGGGAGAGGGTAGCGATGTCGACTTGACATGTAATAAATGAATAACTATTAACGATGAAAATTTTCATCGCTAATACGTTTGTTTGTGACGAAAAAATAATTTTTGTCATCAATAAGGCCCGCCAAAAATTCTCCACTAAAAAAAAAATTTCTCTAAAAAAATTTTGCCCAAAAAATTCATAAAATAAATTACTGACTACAAAAATAAAAATATGTATCATTAATAAGGGTATTAGCAATAAAAATAAAGTTTTCATCACTAATAAATATAGTCCAAAAAATTTTTTTTCTTCTCATAATTTTTTCTTCAAAAAAATAAAAAAATTTATTTTTAAAATCATTTTATCGATGAAAATATTTTTCATTGCTAATAAAAAAAAATTTCATTAACAAATTTTTTCTTCATAAAAATTGATTAAAATAATATTTTTAAAATATGGTTGCCAACAAAAAATAAATTTACATTGCAAATAAATTTTTTTAAAAAAATTTTAAAAAAATTAAAGAGTATTTGCAATGAAAATTTGGTTTACATCGTTAATAATTAAAAAAATTTCAATTTTTTTCAATCTAAAAAAATCTTCCTAATAATAATTTCATAAAAAAATTAATTTTAAAATTTTCTCACTAAAAAAATTTTTCATTCAAAAAATTTAACAAAAAAATGACATTAACAAGTATTTGTGATGAAAAATAAAATTAATTTTCTTTAATCTAAAAAACTTTTGATCTAAAAATTTTTTTTAAAATAATTTCATCAAAAAAATTAATTTTTTATTAATCAAAAAATTTTATATAAATAGTTAATTTATAATTTTTTTAAAAAAATATTTTTTCAAAAAATTACATAAAAAATATAATTACGATAAAAAATTCAATTTATGTCATTAATAATAGTTATAAGAACAGCTCTTTGGCTTCCGCAATGGAATGGACACTATGAGAAATTGATAGCTTTGATGTCTTCGATCTTTAAGGAGCTCGTCTTCTTCTTGGAGTCTTCATTCTGAAAGTCAAAGTACGAAAATATCACGATGATTCTAAGATCACGAGCGAAATCCATCAAGATTGAGATTTAGAGGATAGGATAGGGACATAAAGTTAGAAGTCTAGAAGCTTGTATATTGCATGTGAGGATCGAGCTTGAAAAATTCAAGAGAAATTGTGTGAGCATCAAAGAGCAATTAAGCAGAATTAAAGCAGATCTGTGGATAGTGCAAGTTGTGTTATAAAGCACAAGCTTATATTTATACTTTGCATTGCTAGGAAGATGAGTGCTCGTATTTTTTTTTTTTTTATGATTAGAACTCCTACAGAGATACATATGAACATTGATTGATGCGGGAAGCACGGTACCTTTCGAGATCATAGAAGTCATACTAGAATGTGCTGTTTAACTATATGATTTCTACATGAAAGAAAGCTCCTTTCATGCAGCTTAAGGCAGGTATTCTATCATAAACATTCATTGATATCACTAGTAATAGTGACAGCGATGAACAGATAAATTTTACATCACAAATAAATGTATAGCTCATTTTATTCAAAAGGATCTATTCATTTTACTCCATGAATATCATTCATTTTCATATAATTTTTTCATATAAAAAGTTTGGTTTGGATCATAACTTATATTTGCTTCTTTACCATGTAAAAGGACAAAAAATGTATATAACTGCTACAAAAAATAGATGCAGTTGCTTTACATAAAATCAAAAATTTAAATTTTATAATTTTTTTTAAATTTTTAATTTTTTTAAATATTGACGATGAAAATATTTTCATCATAAATAATTAAGTATTTACAATATAAATTTTTTTCATCGTAAATACTTAATTTTTTATGATGAAAAAGTTTTGTCACAAATAATAAGTAATTTTTGATTTTCTTAAGTTTTTGATTTTTTAAATATTGACGATGAAAATATTTTCATTATAAATAATTAGGTATTGATGATGAAAATTTTTTTCATCAAAATACTTGATTATTTATGAAAAAAATTTTATTGCAAATAATAAGTATTTTTTATTTTTTATTTTTTTAAACATTGACGATGAAAATATATTCATCGTAAATAATTAAATAATTATGATGAAAAATTTTTGTTGCAAATAATAAATAATTTTTATAATTTTTTATTTTTTTCAAATATTGACGACGGTAATATTTACGTTGCAAATAAACTTAGTGGTGATGAAAAAAATTTTCATCATAAATACTTAATTATTTATGATGAAAATATTTTCATCATTAATATTTAAAAATTTTAAATTAAAATAAATAACACATTATTTAGAATGAAAATATTCATCGTAAATAATAAGTATTTAAGACGAAAATTTTTTTCCACCGCTGATACGCGACTATTTGTAATGAAAAATTCTTCTATCGTAAATAGTAAATTATTTACGATAAATATTTTTTTCATAGTAAATAATTTTATTGATGATAAAAATATTTTTATCATAAATAATTCTATCAAAAAAAAATTATTTTCTTATAATGAATTCTGATAATTGACGCCAACCATTCTTGCACTCTATATATTTATTAGTGCAGTTATTTTTTATTAGTTGTTAAACTGATAATCATATCTTATAGGCCATAGTTTATCCTAACATGGATTACACTGGCCCTGTCTCCATAATTTCTTGGTTCTATAATATAATCTTCTATACAGTAGAAATTCTTTGAGACTGATTTGTTTACCTCGGTCAACTCCTACTAGCTAGCTAACTTTATATGCTCTGTGTTTTGATTAATCACAGCCAAGTCTTTACCTATCGACTTACTCATAAGTGTCATAGTCGAACCTTATCTCTTTATCATTCACCTCTGTAGGTAGGATTTATCATGGTTGAACCCTATCTAGCCCAGCAAGTGTCAAGTGATTCCCATCTGCCTTTATGTCATCTAACATTGTTCATATGGTGCTTACTCATATCTTTTAGCTAAGTTGTTGAGATAGGGGCTAAATAATATCTTAAGTAATTTCATATTAATGCATTCAAGATATCCTGATGAGGTAAAAGGGATTTATTTTTGTTCAAAATGGAAGAAAAGAGTCGGTAAGTTACGTTTTGAGGAAGGACTGGGAAAACCACCTAACTCTTGATGTATTTTCTTTTAGAGAATAAAAAACTGGAATCCCTGTAAATTTTTGCTCTTTTAAATTTGCCCAAATTCCATCCCATGTCTTCAGCTTCCATGGCTTTTATTTCTCCCCATCCATTTCTTAGGTCATAATCCCTGATCTCCTTTATTTCATTTTCCCCTAACGTACCCTCATTGGCCAACAGAAGTGATAACAAGCCTGATATCTATGTTGTGCATTAACATGTTGGGAACATTGGATTAGCTGGAAAGGAGACAATAAAAGGATAATGATGAGACTACTGTGGGTCCAGACGTCTGGATCTCCAAAATTTTCGCTACCATCATGCCATCTGTTTGGAAGATGAAAGATAAGGTGTAGCTAAGGCTATTCTATTGCTACTCCTATGGATAAATTACAATCCTACAAGGAAACTATAAGTGTGGAATTTAAAGATAAAAGCAAGAATAATTTAAAGACATTCATAAACTAGTTTCATTGATTGTCGGACAAATGCTTCGTTCAAATTACATTCTATTATTTATATACATAATCAAAATTTTTGGGTAATTGTTAAGTTTCTATAATCATTTATGTTAGCTCATCACGGTCCTCAGCAGTTTTACAAGTTTGTTCTGCAATTTGATGCACTTCATGTACCATATAACTGTGAGCTAAATCCTATTCTAAAATAAAGTTAACATCATTCAGCCTATACGTCCAAACTTGTCATTGTCACTTTGTCTGTCATAATTGAGTCATGTTCCTCTGACCTGCATTTCTATAATTGTCATGGTTGAGTCCTCTGAGGTCTAGTAGGGATCGCATCACTTTCAACTATCCCAAGCTTTATCCTTATCCATGGAGCAGCTAATCATGACTGTTATTTAGGTTGCCAGGATAATGTATAAATATTAATATTATGGAATTACACTACACAATAATACATCAAGTAATATAAAATCATGTTGTAATATCAAAACATAAAATATCATAAGTATCTTAAACGATGTACTGTGCTTAACTTTAGGACAATCTTATATTTCTAGCTTCTCATTTTGCAACACAATTTTCAATTTAGATCACTCTAGTTATTAATTTTAAAAATGAGAATTACTAAATAAAATTTAAAGCAACTAATTAGGGCATTACAAATTTTACAACTTGAATTAAGTTTCAAATTACTTAAGACGAATATACATGTTAAGTAATATATGCAAGTAGCAAAATCTAAACATTTACTAAATTTTTGACATTTAAAAAGGGACAAAGAAGGACATGAATACTAGTTGCATGCAAACATAATGCACATAGAGGAGCTATTATCAATCTCATAATTTTTCAAAAGAATAATAGCATACTAAAGAAATAATGGATATGTTATCATAAACAATAAAAGTTGCACTTTCAACCATTGTTATTGTCTTTAGCTTGCACGCTTCCAGGTCTACCATACATTGCGCAACAAAACATTATAATTTATTAAGTAAACCAATGCATTAGCCTACTACCACTATGCGATATTTTCTTGCAAGATAAACGGCTACTAATTATACTCATAAGCAAAGGTTGTTGACATAGAAGAGTTTGTATTCACCAAATATAAACACACAAATTAAAATTTTACATTTCTTGAGAATTAGGATGAACGGACGGTCATGTCAAAACTCAAATTTTAAATACTAATGTAAATCCTAAAATCTAATAAATTGTATTATATTCAAACATTGTTAAAACCAAAAATCTTATTAAAAAGTGTTGATTTAATAAAGGGTTCATATGTTGATATGACTTTACACTTAGAGACTTATATATGCATATTTATTTGGATATATGATAGGGTATTATATATTAGTCTGACATTTTGATGCCCCAAGGTTTATATATACTATCCATTTGAGCCATTTCTGTTAATAGAATAATCAAACAAACTACAACAAACATATTTAGTTTTATTATCTGAATCTTATAAGCCAAAGCTACCAACTAGCAATGATCTATTGATAGCCACTTGACTAGGGTTGGAATCAGATTAGGTCGAGTCAAATTTCTATACAACTCAATCTATCTTAAAAAAAAATTGGACTTCAGCACAAGCGGAGATCTGAAATTTCAAATTCTGATCTGATTGGGATAACCCAAAGAGGGAAGAGAGAGAGCATAAAGGGGAAATAAAGATCAAGTGGAAAAAAGGGGGAGAGAGAGAGTAAAAATGGGAGAGAGATCGAGTGGAGAGAAAGCAGAGGGAAAAGAAAGATGGGGAAGGAGATGAGAAAGAACCGGAAGAAGAGAGAGATGAGGTAAGAGAGAGGAGAGGAGGCAAAGAGATCGGGAGAAAGAGAGGAGAGATTGAGGGGATATTTAGTTGGGAGGAGTTTGGATATGGAATCAGAATGGGCTCCTATTCCAACTATTTACTTGGAAAAAGTTCTATTCTAATTCTAATTCTAGGATGGAATAGGAATGATCCAATTTACCTAAAACTGAATTCCTATTCTCTCCTAAGGATTCAAATTTTTATTTCGATTCTGATTTCAATTCTGGTCATGAACCAAATACTTCGGAGGATTCGATCATTTTGATTTCGATTCCAATCCATTCCAATTTTAGTTGCGAATCAAACACCTTCCGAGTGGAGATAAGATAGAAATAGCGTGGGAGAGAGAGTAGAGTGGAGAGATCAGGAGGGAGTGAGGAGAAAGGCGAGAGAGCGGAGAGCAAATAGAGAGCAGCAGGAGAGAGGAGAGAGGAGAGAGAATGAAGAGGGAAGAGAGAGGTGAGAGGGAGAAACAGGGTGGGGTTATTTGGGGTTGGTTCCAAGTTAGGCTTCGATCCTGGTTATATCCTTGGGCTAAGCCCAGTTTTAAGTACAGGCCTATTTTCAGATCCAAGCTTGACCGAAAAATCTCTGGCCTAGCCCATCAGGCCTTAGGTGACCTGGGCCCGCTTCTAACCATATAAAAAATTTTAAATATCCAATCACTTCTGCAGTATGATTCAAAAAACACAAAGTTTTTTATCTTTATTTGGGCTTTTCCTCTGATTTCTAGGATTGTGAAATATTGCATTTTTTTTGATTCTCAAGTCTCTTCACTATATTGGTTATATGGATCCTTCAGGATTTCTTATCACCACAGTTTACTTAGATCTTGAATAATCTGAAGGACTGTTTTTTTTCTTCTTTTTTTTTAAATTTTTTAACCCTGAAATATCCCGTATTTCTTTAAAGCTTGATCTGAAGAAGCTGCTTCTTATTGACTTCTTTAGGTTTTCTCTTAATTTTAGGCTTTGTTGATTACCCACCTAATGTTTATCTTGGAATCTCTGCCAGAAAGACCCAGGAAGCTACTTCTCATAGCTGTTTTCAGGCTTTTCTCCTTTCTTTAAGATTTGAAAGTGTCATGTTCTAGTTTGATTCTTGAAAGCCTCTCCATAAGTTTTTCGTCGATTTGTATGGTTTCCTGATATGATCAAAAAGATCATCTTCATGTTTATTCTCGGTTTCTCAGAGTAGCATTTGTCATTGTCTTACAGTAAATTTGCATATATTCTACATTTTATCCTTGTCCTTGTTCTTCATGTCAACTTGTACCTGATCATATTGCACCAAAATACCTTCAATTACCCGCACATGGAAGTATTAGCTGTAGGTTTAGTGGTGATAGTCAAGTTGTTCTGTTTTCTACTGTACTGCGAGTTCGAAAGCTTTATGGTTTTGTGGATTTTTATAGCTAAGGCGTTCATGCAATAACACCGGTTGATCCAAAGTTCGTTCAAGAAGGATAATGCTTGAATTGGATTTCCTTTGAAATGATGCCCCTGAGTTGGAAGTTGATCATATAATGAAAGAAAGAAATTTTGAATTCTCACCATTTTATCTTGTAATTGATGCTTTGCATGAAGCTAGAATCATGGTGTTTCTTATGGAATTTGTTTATATTTCAGTCAATTCCATATGGCATTGATCTTTGGATTTGGAAATTTTCAGGCATTTAGCGCAGTTAGGATCTATATTCCTAATTCAATTTTGAGGCAGCATTAATGAAAGGTGCCACCATATGTGTCAATCGATGCTTATGGAGTCTTGATGGATCTATTCTTGGTACATGCTTTGCTTTATTTTTTGCCCCTAAGAAAGATTTTGGATATTAGTGTGAACTTCTTCCTGGATCAAGTAACCTGGGGTTTTGAGTATCTTGTGCACCATTTTTAATAGTCATTAAATTTAGTTTGCTACTTTCAGATACTCCTTTTACTACTAAAATTAGCTTGTAAATCTGACAAAATATTAGGAATATAATTATGTTATGAGTTTTTTAGTAGTCTTTTTTTATTCAGAATGGACATGAGGAAGCTATTGGAATAGTTGGACCTTCAGGCTCTAGCAAATCAACAGTGCTCAAGCTTATGTCAGGGCTTTTAGTGCAAGACAAGGTTAATCAATTTGATGCTATAATTGTTTGCCTTTGATTTTTTATTTTTAGCCAGTAGGCTTCTGCTATGTAATTTCTTTTATTTTCCCCTCTATTTTCTTTCTTTTTTTTCTTTCTTTTCCTGACATCTAACAATCCTTTGCCCCATGTGTTTTATTCGATAATGAGCAAGGTGAGGCTTTTAGCTGTGGAAGAAAAAGACATGGTTTGGTCTCTCCGGTTTGTCTTGGCACTTTTGTTTTGCTTTTCAAGAAATTGACTGGGTATCATTACCTTCAAGGGTTTGGAACCTAAGTGGGATCATGATGTCAATTTGGTGATGTTGTCGTTGGAAAATGATCTAGCTTAGACCGCTGAGCTGGAGTCGAGGAGAGGAAACATGATGATCTCTAGATGGCCGGATGAGACATTCAGGAAGCATCCACCAGTACCTAGTCCTCGATCGATCCGACAAGTCAGTCCTGCAAAATCACTAAAGATAGGAAAGTCTTCGTATTGAGGGTTTCTTGGCGATGGAGTCTCGAATGCCTAAATTAGTTTCCTGTAGAAGCAAGTAGAAGAGGTCTGAGCTTTCAAGATAAATCTAGTAATAGTGTGGAGTCGAGTATGAAGTGAGATAGAATTTATATAAAGACATGAAGTGCGGAGGTCCAGCAGATGCTTTGTGACGTACGAGGTGTTCCGGTAAAGTTAGAATTGCTCAAAGCTTAGTGGAAGAGACGAATCCAATTCGTGTAGAACCAGCCTCCGAGAGAGGGCATGTGAAGTGTTCAGTTACCTAGAGAGTCTCGAGAGGTTTGGATTTTATAGATGAAAGTGGGTATCTGTCATCTGGGAAAATACATGCCATTTTTTCCCTTGGAGGGCCGTGGAGCTGTACTTGAGTTGTTAATAAATAACGGCTTGCATATCCTAGAGTTTATTGAAATTACGGATCTCACAAGCGGAGGAGCGCAATAGAGGGCAGTCGGTTCTTTATCGTCTAGGGAGTAAAAGACTCTGGAACTTCTTTTGTATGATCGTCGAAGTCCAGGTGGTAGTCATTTAGTGACTGCTCCAACACTCCTCAATAGAGATATGCTGGGACTGCTATTGGATTGCTAGCGTCATAGTGGATGGAACATTTCGGAAATATAAAGTGGTATGGTTGGTCATTTTCTAGCTAGAAATTCGACAAAAGAGTTTTACCTTTGGGATCTTGTTATATAGAAGATACTCAAGTATCTGTGTATCTTAGTTAGGGTTGTAACAGGGGATTTTCACATTACATCCAACTAACTTGTATTGAAATTCTTTTGTTCTATCCAAATACTTCTAACCTCATGCAATTTAATGTATAAGTGATAATCTAACTAAAGAATAATCTATTAAGGACAATCTAATTATATCTTGTTCATGTGGATCTAATGACGCTAAATAATGTAACTTGAGTCTGAAAATAAGATCTGAATCAAGTATCAGTTCTTGTCACTTGAGTACAGCGCTCTGTTCTGATCCTTTAAATTGCTTTCTGTTGCTCCTTTCTACAGAGCAGTACAAGTCATCAACTTTGTTGTTAACAAACAATAGGCATTATGTTGCAACTCTACGTGTCAGCTCTTCAAAATTTATTCAAATTTAGCATATACATTTAGCATAATTTAATGTGGTTTCCACATTTTGCTGCAAGTTCGTGCAATTTTTAGCATAATTCAAGTGCAGTCAGCCACTATCTGACATGTTTTGGCCGGTGGAGCCACTTGGTCTACGAACAGCCCACTCTATACCAAAAACAGTCTATGTACGGCCTACTAAAGCTTTGGCCTAACCTTTATCACGGGACATGGCTTAGAGCTGGTAGACCGCTAAAAGTGAGGCTTTGTCTTCAGTCCCGAATATAAAAAGCAACATACTTTAAGAGTCATTCATAATTCATCATTTCTGTTCAATACACTAAAAATATATATATTAAAATTGAATATCAAAGTTTCTGACATGTATTCTAATGTTGGATTAAATATTTGCTTCCATGATCTTCACATACTTCTTCCATTTAGGCTTTCGCATCTTCACCAAGTTAAAGATTTAAATCCAATCATAAATATTATGATCAATCTCGATGGATTTATATTGCTGTGTCTCCTAATCCACATAGGTCATAAGCTAGATCTGTTCTAATATCATTTATAACAATCAAAGATCTTATCTAAAAAAATTAGTCAAAAGATATTATTTGAATTTTTTGATTTTATAAAAATATTTAAGATTTATTTAGCGCATAACTCGTATGGAACTAAATATATGCATACATGATCTTCATAATTTTTATTCAAAGTTGAGTAAGCGAGGTTTGTCTCTTGAGTTTTTTGATCTTATATAAATATCGAAGATTTATCTAGTACATAACTGGTATGAAACTAAATACATGCACATATGGTTCTCACAATCCCGATTCAAATTTGAATAAGAGAGGTTCATCTCTTAAGCATAGTTGTCCATGTATCACATCACAACTATGATTTAGGAGGCCTTAGGTGATATCATGCATGCAGTCTGCTATTGCATGTACTATACGAGGCCTTGTCAATGGCAATCATCATGCGATGGAATACCAACATAGTCATATTTAAGAGTCCAAACCTCTCAAGTTAAACTACAATCTAGAAGATTGAGAGATAAAAATGGATACAAAGAGAAAGCATCAACCCGAGCCAGAGGTCTCCAAACAGAGCAATGCAGGTGAAAGAATCTTTCCTACCACCGTCGAGCTGGCGAATCCCCTCTTCTCGTACGTATGCAGAGCTCGTGTCCCGTGGGCCCCCACCTATGCACCCAATCACCCACCCTAAGCTATCAGAAATCAGAAGCCGCCTCTGTTTCACCGGTCTTCACACCGACTCCAACGCCTTTTTCTCTCCTTAATTCTGTACCTACTCTCCCCTGACGCCGTCGACTCCATCATTCCTTGCTCAGAACTCAGAACCACCTCTGCACAGAAACCAGTAAACGTCCCCTTTTGCGAGGGCCAACCAGCTCTCTCCACAAACTTGCGATGCCCACCCCAACTTTCCAACCAGGTAGCTTACCATGGCTGGAAACGGGTGAACGGTGAGATGCTTTTATTTTTCACACACATAATAACGTCACGGGAAACCAAACCATCACCTTCTACTTTCTAAAGAAAAGTTTCCTAGGCTCCTTTGGAGTGAACAAAGTTAACATGAAGACAAACACATTAAGCCAAGGCAAGCATAATGGAGATGGGCAAATCGCCAGACCATTTTAGAATCTTTTGACACCGAGGACACCCACTCCTCAAGGATAATGGAGATGGACAAACCGGCAGACCATTTTAGAATAATCCTTTGACACCAAGGACACCCACTCCTCCACCCGCTAGCTCTTAGCGAAAAATTTTCTATTTTTTTTTTTTTTGTGAACTTCTTATTTATGATCTTATTGTATTATGAACTTCTTAGCTCTCTAGGTCATGGTCTGATCTCTTGGTCTGCATATCTCTGTCTTTCCAATTAATGGTCTAAGAAATTTGTTGCTGGACTTGGGATCCCCTATGATGTATGATACCATCCATTGCAAAGTATTGTACAATGCTTGATGGGACTCATCAGGAGATGGATAGTTATGAATAGCGATGTGTGACTATCATATACAGGATATAAGGTTATTTTGTTTCATGGCCATCTATTTCTTGATGGCAATTATGGTACAAACCAAAGAAAAGTCATGCTCTTTTGATGAGGAGAAGGGGTCCACTAAAGTTGTCCATTTTGATCTCAGGATAATGATCATTCTTTAGTCAACGAGACAGGACAATGAAGTAGTTGTGAATTGCACTATTATATTGGATTTAGATAAACGAAAGGTAGTTTGTGTTGACTCTAATTCTATAATGCGTTGAGAAAGTTTGGCTGATACCAGCTTGAGTTCAGGTTCAACAAATCCCAAACAAAATTATTATTTATCAGTTAGTAATCAAATTATAGATCGCGACGAGGTGATCCATAATGCACCAAGTCTTATGGCGCGATTGTCGGGAATTGCAACGATATTCGTGATTAAATATTTGAACGTGAGGTTTAGAAGTGGCGTTTGGTTTTCAAAGTTTGCCAAATGCCACTGTTGGACGTAAAGGTTGGGAGAAGTTGTCAAAGTTGTGGGGGTATTCTTGGCCATGAACCGTTCCGTAGAAAAATATAAGACGAAGACTGCTGGGTTTTGGAGCTCTCACGTCCGCGGAAAGGACAACTTGCCTTTGCTATTAATCAATTAAATATAATATATATATTTATTTTATTTTTTATTATTTTAAAATATAATATAATAATATAATAAGTTATAAATTTTAATAATTAAATTTTATTGTATATTAGATAGTGAACTTTAATAAGGAAACTCTCATCATTGATAGCAGTATTCACATGGTAGATGGAGAACTCTATACAAATGAAATTGGTGTGAAAAATCTTCTCCATTAATACCATATAATGAATACCAGATATCAATAAATTATAATAAATAGAAAATTTTAATAACTAATTTTTTGTTGTATATTAAGTAATAAACTTTAATGATGACTAAGTAGCAACGTCTGACATCAATACTAACTTCCACACGAATATTAGCTTGGTGCGATTCGTGGTGCATATTTTTTTCTTCTTTTGCTAATCTTTTTTGAAATGAAATATAACAATATGATGAATTATAATAAATAAAAAATTTAAATATTCAAATTTTTATGGTACATTAATGTAGCTAAGCAAACATTTTTATCATTTATACTCACATTTGTATGGTGAATCAGAAATTTTTGTATTATAAGAGTTTTATAGCAGAAACTCATCATTATAATCCAAACTAATAATATCAACATTGCATGATAGATGGGGTGTAGTATTTTTTTTTTGCTTTTTCTAATTATTCTTTTATATCTACACGATGCACGGAGAGCTCTCTATACAAGATGAGCCTCCATTTTAGATATGTAATACAGAATAAATTACATTTTTGAAATATCCTCCAATCTTTATTCCTGTATTAGTTGCTTTGTTAATTCTCGCCTCGCCCGCTTTTTAACTAATTGGGTTGCGGATATCAGGGTCCATTCATGCATTGGTCCAGTTATATCAGCGGAAGAAAACATATTGGGTAAATGTCCATGATGACAAAACTCTCCAAATCACCTTTTCCTTGTAAATTTTGAAATAAGACCTTAGAGTGAGAAAGACAATATACCTTCATCTGAGAACTGGTTTTGTCCTCTCCGAGTGTCATTTGGTATGTCTAAGAAAATATTATGGTCAAAATGAGAAATGAGTTAAGAGTTGCAACAGATCAGGAAGAAGATTGCAATTGAACGCTAGCAGCACATGCAATCACATGAGCTAAGGGTCTCCGGTGCTCCCTTAGAAACTATATTTAGATCAATAATACTAGAAATATAAAACATGCCACCACTTTCTTTCTCCAGTGGTTGTTATCACTCTCTCTTTTCTTCTACGTTTATCATCATAAGTCCCCATCATACCTCTTGTGAAGAGAGCACATGCAGTTTATTGTTGGGTCATTTCATAGCCAAGATCTTTTCCTTCTCTATCTAGAAAAAAAGGGTCCACTAAACATTTTGTGATCATAACACATCTTTCATGAACTCAACCACAATCTTTTGGTAATCTCTTATGTCTGCAAACATTTTCTCTTGTTATCCTTCATATGGTCAGGTTGTTGAACCTAAGAAGCTGAAATCCATATATTTGAGGGTGGCAATGTTGTATTTTTGTACTGCAAATTTAGGTCCAATTTGCTAACTTTGGTTCCCAAACATTTGTGGAATAAAGTTTAGTTTCAGCAATTGCATGTCCTTGATGTGGGAATGTTGTACTACATTTAGTCACATAGAACTATAGAAGGATTCGAGAATGGTCGAGAATAAAGAAAACATCATTGTAGTAATTGAGGAACTTTTACCTCGGATCTGAACAAGGTCCCCAAAGGCAACACCTTTTGAGTAGATTAAGAATAAGCTTGTTTCTTTTCCCTTGTTTTTGACGGCAATATGGGGTCTACTCTTGTGGTCGTAGAGCAAGTCTGAAGCTAACCACCTCACTAGCGTTATCCCCCCAACTATCCTTCGAAATTTAAGCCTGGACCCAATCTATCAACCGTATCGTATTTTCTACCCATTCCGTCCACACTTCAGCGTTGCAACCCAATCCAATTCCTTAAAATTCGCACATCCACAGTTACCTCAAGATTCGTGCGGCCAAATTCGGCAAGAAGATAACTGGATAAGGGGGGAGAAAAACAGATTCCTAGCCTGCCTCACCGCCAGGGGAGCGGAATTTGGGAACAAAAATAACGGTGTTGCTTTAGAATTCGCGCGCCCTGGATCCCTAGTCTTCCAAATTTGGATATTCCCTCCATTGATTCCAAAATAAGCTGTGTTTCCAAAATGCCCCTATTCAAGGTCAAGGGAGGCTGGAAACGGACCCAGGGGGAGGAAAGAGGGAAAGGAACCGACTACTGACTCCCCACCGGGGCACGTGACAGCGAATGCAATACGATACTGGCTCCCACTCCAGGTCTATTCTGGTGCTGGCTTTTTCTCCCTCCCTCCCTCCCTCCCCTTCTTTCTTTCCTCCCCCAGACCCAACCACTTCGATACTCACCACCAGCACAACCAACTAAACTCTCCTCTCTCTCTCTCTTATATATTATATATTTCCAGTCCTGGAGGCGCGAGGTATTATGGAATCGTTGTCGCCGAAGAAGAAGAGTCCGTCGTCGTCGTCGTCGTCGTCGTCGTCGTCGCGTTTATCGCGCTTATATTTGAAAAAGTAGCAAGAAGAGAACGAGAGAGCTTTCGAAAGGAAGGAGGAAGGAAGACATGGGGTTCCAGAGGCGGCGCCACCACCACGTCCACCGATGGGTGATCCCGGCGGTGCCGGCGACCTACGCTCTCTCCGTCGCCGCGCTGCTCCTCCTCGTCGTCGTCGCCTGCCAATCCCTCCTCGCCCCGCCCCTCCTCG
Organism: Elaeis guineensis; assembly: GCF_000442705.2. Taxonomy (NCBI): domain Eukaryota; kingdom Viridiplantae; phylum Streptophyta; class Magnoliopsida; order Arecales; family Arecaceae; genus Elaeis; species Elaeis guineensis. Next base: position 15,668,316 of record NC_026003.2, on the reverse strand, counting down.
ACCACCCCTCCTTCCCCCACCCCCATCGCCCCAACCACCACTCCCTCCTGGTATCCACCTTTCTCTTTCTTATCTGTCTATCTCTGTTTTTGTTTGATCGATTTCTCGTTCTCATATGTGGGTCGTTTTTTAGCTTAAGAGTCCGGTGGAGCTGCAGAGGAATGTCGTTGGTGCCGATACATTTCGTGTTCCGGTTCGTTTTCTTCCCCATTAACTTCATTGATTCAATGGATACGTTTGATTGATCTCAATGTGGCCTATATATTTAATAGAGTGGAGGAGGGAGTCCGGTTAGTGATCTGTGGGACTCGAAGCAGGCTAAATACTTCCATGGGTGCAGCAATGCGAGCAGCGAGTTCGCAAGTATGTGTTGGCTTCTGGTCTGATTTGATGTTCATCTACTAAAATCTCCAATCGAATGCGGAGTTTACTCGAAAGTTAATGATTTTGAGGTTTCTGACTCTGTTGGTTGAGTTTTGGATCTAAATCGTATTATTAATTCGTTTCTTTTTCCGTTTAAATATAGTTTTTTTTTTTTTTTTTTAAGGAAATGGCTATTCCTCTGTCGATATTGTCGTTAGTTTATTTCCCTTTTTTTTAACAGAAGCGAAAGCCATCACTCAACCCAATCGGTACTTGATGATTGCGACCAGTGGAGGATTAAACCAGCAGCGAACAGGGGTGAGATATTGGTCGAGTGTTAATAAATTTCATTGTTTTTGCTCTCTGTTTTCTGTTAATTTTCTGAATAGAAGTTACAACATTTATTGGCTGGTTTATACGCGTGGGATTATCATGTTTCAATTGGAATTCCATGTTGACTTTTCATTGAAACTATTCTTGCTTAGTTTCTAGATTTCGGTGATGGTTGACCCAACCAGTCGTGCGTTTCAAGTTTCTACGGAAAAAGAACCTGACTTAATGGAATGATCTACAATACGTTTGCAGGAATTTGTCCTTTGAATCATGGATTATATTTGCAGTTTTAGAACATGAATTAATTCCCCACAGCACCAGAGCATCCTACTTTCTTTTAGTAGACATATTTTCTTGGTGCTTAGATTGGACAAAGAAGGTATTTAATGATAAAGTAAGGACATTGACCATCATCAATGTTTGGATGTCTATGTACTTTAATTGTGGGAAATGTGTCTCTTGTAGATCCTGCCTGTTTTCTTGCTTGTTGAAATTGCTCACATCTTTTTGATGCTACTCTGCCAGCTATCCTCCCAAGATCCTCCAATCTGGAAATGGCCTCAGTGTCTGCCTTGCCCATTAAGTTTAATTCCCGCAATTGGTCATCCATAGGTTTGATTTGAATTGTGCCTACTTCCTCCCATCAACATGATCATTAAGTGCTCTTTATAATTTTACATGCCTTCTGGCCTCAGTTTACGTAGTAACATTCTAGTAATCCTTGAAGCCAGGAACATTAGACCTCTTATCTAAGCAGTTGTGGGTGCCAACGGAAAGGGAAGAAATTATAATTGATTTTTGTATGGTAGAATCTCAGTCTGTTTGCCATCAGTAAATCCTTTTAGAACTCATCTAAATGCATTACCAATAACTTGCTATGCTGTCAGTGAAAAATCACTATGGGAGTCTGTCATCTGTAGTATCATTGTTTGAAGAATTCTTCTATTGGAGCAACATAGAGCCTTTATTGACAATCATTTCCTCCAAAGAGTTTGTTTGTTATCCGTTTCAGTCTATTGCAGTCTATTGGTACTGTTAGTCTATTTGGAAATTCTTTCATGTATAACTCGTTACGTATTCATTTTCTTTTAATCAGGACTGTCAGCATGTTTAGCTTCACTTTGCTTCTTGTGAAGATATGCTGGTGCTAGAAGTCTTTCTGTCTTGGAACTATAATATACTTTGTGCTTGAGAACTATGTAATGCTATTTTCAAGGTGAAGCAAGATAGCTATTACTGTGCAAGATGATTTGGCAAATTTCATAAAATTTCATTAGTAGTCTTGGAAGTTTTTGCGTCATCTTTGTATTGGGTTTTCAAGGAGCATTTTTATGAAGTATTCAGCAGAATTTGGCTGGTATTTCAGATTGGATCATCCAGCATCTAACTATTTGATCGCATCAATTTTATTAATAGGTTCATAATCTGCATTTTTTTTAAATGAAATAGTCTAGGTTTGAAATGATGTACTGAAAAGTATGTACTAAGGTCTACCATCAAGTAAAACACTGAAAACTTGATTTTGGTTTTTCTGGTATAAATGAGTTTCGGTTTAATCAACTTTAGCATCTTGGTGATTCAGCTCCAAATTTGGCAGCCTTAATATATATAAAAAATCTAAATCACAAATAGAATAATCAGAAAAGAAGAACTATTAATGAGCTAGGAAAAAGGAACTATATTTCTTGTGACCAAGGAGACAGTAAATTTTTTAAAATAAATATAACGTTGAAATTAGTGTATAGTGTCATGCATCATTTAAAGCTCTGGATATGGCTAAAACTATATCAATTTCCTTGTTTCTCTCTCTCTCTGCAAATCTTTTGGAAGGTGTGTAATGCTTTCAAATCTTCTCAAATCTCATAACATAGACTATCTTAAATCAACATGTGGTTCATCTCTGCATTTAACATAAAGAAAATATAAATAAAATTGCCATAAATAGCTCAAATGTATGATAAGGTTGACCATGAAATTCAGTTTGATGCAGAACTACCAAACTAATCCTTGTTTTGGATCAGTTCCCACTCAAAATGAAACATTCATTTTCTAATGGGGCATTTAGGTTTAATTTTTTAAGATTCTCTTTCTGTTTTTAGTGATACTTGATAGTCATGTATTTATAGTTTCCATTAACTTAAACATTGAAAATTTTCCCATAGGTAATATTTATGATCATTTTAAATATAAATTCCTATTTGTCTCACTTTATGTAGCATTTACCTTTTAGGGTACTCTTTGGAGGACTAGTTTCCTTCAATAAAATGATGAGTTAATGGTCATAGTTATTATTTGGAATGTCACAATAAGATGAATAGCATTTTGTCTTATTCATACCAATTACATATGTGGTGCAAATATAGTTTATATTAAAACTGTTTGTCTTACTCTGTTTGAATGGGTAAACAATAGAAAGATTCATAATTTATGGAAGATGAATTCAAAAATGCGATTTTTTGGCCAAATTATGGAAAAGAACCATAAAATTTAGTCACTAGAGTTAGTGGCAAGGAGTACTTTTTTAAAACCATATTTCCTTCACATGTCGAACACCATTAACCTTAGGTTCCTCATTTGATTGTAAGCTCTTAGATAATTGTATTCACCCTAGGTGATACTCTTGGATCCGCTATTTATCTAGTGTCTTTTGTGATTGCTACTGCAATGCTCTTGGATAATCTATTGACCTGGTGATAGTCTCCAATGTTGATTGTCTGGTTACTAATCTGGTGTACCATCTATTCCTTATGCCAAGTTGGGCTACTGCTTTTTTATATTGAAATGGTGGAGTGGTTAGAGTCCTAAATGGTTTCAGTTTTCATATTTTCCATCACCAAAATGTTTTGGTTTAGTTATTGATTCTGTTCTTCTACTTGATCAATATTGAAAACATAAGCATAACATTACTGATGGAAACATTGCTGCTACCTATGGTTGTTTCAGATAACAGATGCTGTTGTTGCAGCTCGTATTTTGAATGCGACACTTGTTGTTCCTAAGCTGGATGAAAAGTCTTTCTGGAAGGATGCTAGGTTTGCTCCAAATACTATTCTTTCTGGCTTCTGCAACAACGAAGCATTTATAAATCAAGTCATCAAAAATGTTCACTGAATACATTTTGTGCATTGGTTTTTTATGATTCTGTTTTGCAGTGATTTTGCTGAAATCTTTGATGTTGACTGGTTCATATCATCTCTCTCAAAGGATATTAAAATTATAAAACAGCTTCCAAAAAAGGGTGGAAAAGTTATTGGAACTCCTTACACCATGCGTGTTCCAAGGAAGTGTGCACCGAAATGCTATGAAACTCGAGTCTTACCTGTTCTTTTGAAAAAGCATGTAAGTTTTAGATCTGTAGTATCTAAGTTCTGATTCTTACTTTTAGTTTCTTTAATGTTAGTTTGCCATATTCATTTCATTCATTTCCTTGCCTTTGTTTCTAATATTTTTTATCTTTAAGATAAAAAATGCAAGCTGTGTACATATATGTATATATAATACCATGTCTTCTTTACTTAGTTTCTGTATTTTCCTCGTGTACTAGATTAATGAAGTTCGGGTCCAACAAATCTTCACTATCAGCTGCATTGTCATACAGTTGGCATGTTTCAGTTAAATTGAATGAGATATATCTGTAATAATCCTAAACCTGCATGCCTATTTTCTCCATCTGATATCCCTTAAAACTCTTTTTCCTAATTTTTATTTTTAGAACCTGGATAGAAGAAATAGGAACTGGAGAAGCTAGCATTCTAAGGGGGATGGAGCTATTTAAGGATGATGCTAGTAGTTATATTTGTATTTCAAAATTTTGTGATCTGCTTCTCCAATTATATACGAATTTAATACCAACACTTTTCTCCATGGCAAGCTTCATCCAGTTCAGCTAATGTGATGTCATAATTGGGTTAATCTCTCAGAGAACATTCTATCATGAACATAAATGAAACTAAGTTATGATTATTTCTCATGGTAGGCATCTCTTATCTGTTATATCTAGGCTCTCTATCAACATGATAATACTCCATTTAATTAGCAGACAAGGTGGACCTTTTCTTTTACTAGTATATGACCATGTGAAATTCATGGTTAGAAAAGCTTGAGATTAATCAACAATCAAAATGAGTTTGAGGAAGCAGTGTTTGGGAGGGAAGATCAATGAGATAAGTAAGGGCTAAGTAGTTGATCAACTGGGCATAATTTTTATAAATTACCCTGTGATTCCATTAAAATATTTTTTCGTTTAATAGTGGCTTGGTAGAAGACTTGTTGCACCTATGGATGCAACTAATACTTTGTCATATTTTTATGATTTAGTTTCAATCTTATTTTACATAGGCTGAACTGGCATAGCATATCATGGATGATGTATTATTTGACATACATAATGCATGATTAATTCTTGCTGGAAGTACTTTTGCATGAGATTGAACCATATGGTCTCGTTATTGTTTCTATTTCTGTTAGATGCATACTCTCATCCCGTTGTGGATGGCCTTAGTGGCTGATCTCTATGGATGTATTGGGCATCTGAATAATTGGGGAAATTTTGAGCAGCATGTGGAAGAAACTGGAGACCAGAATAAAAATAAACTTGCTTTATTAAACTTGTTTTGCAGTAAGTTGATACAAAATTTCCATACTATATTAACTTAGGAATTATAATTATGAGATTTAAAATCTTTTTCAATTATTGGTGTTCAAATTGATTTTGAATACATTTTTAAATATGTTGTATGATTCAAGTGATAATTCATGAAAGTTGTTGGTAATTTTTAATTGTAGTTAAAATTTACATTTATTGTGGGTTGTCGTTAAGTTGAGAACTACGCATTATTCATTCTTCAAATTTTAGTAAATGAGAATCTGTTCCACAAAGCCAAATCCTGTAACATGGAACAAGGCTAGTCGGTTAAGGCTGAGCTAGGTGTTATGCTGAACTTTTAAAGCTGCATCTTTCTTTTTACTTCAGATCATTGTTGCAAAAAATAATGCCTCCTCATTACTTAAATAGACATCAAGAGTACATATTTATGATTACTGTATATATCATAACTTTTAAAGAGTACATTTTATTTTTTTCCGCCCAAAGATATTGTAATTGAGAAGATTTACTTTGATGATGTTCAAGAGCCTTTGACTTAGGTTTAATCACTGCTTATACATGTCTCATAGTAAAGAAGTACCTGCTTGTTATTTGGACGTATGCATGCTGCAAAACCAACATCTTTCTTTCATGATGATGCAGATTGTTCAACTAACAAAGTTCGACTACAGGCTTTCAAACAAGTTGGAGACTGATCTTCAGAAATTGAGATGTAGAGTTAATTATCATGCCCTTAGATTTACGGATCCTATACAAGAAATGGGTGAGAGACTGATTCAGAGAATGATGGCAAAAAGCAAGCACTTTATTGCCCTCCACCTGAGGTAAGCTTTTAATACGGTCGCAGGATGACCTAAGTAGTTCGATGTAGTTTCATGGCATAGCCCTTCAAGTGATTTAGTGCTCCGCGCTTAAAAATAGGGATTGCTACATCAATAATAATGGAATCATTTCACAGGTTCTGATCCTGTTTCCTTTCCCTGTACCTAATAAAAATTGTTGAAAATAATTTTTTATATGAAATACTTTGTGGAATTTCTCTACAAAATCTATGACAAACAGGTGATCATATGATAAATGAGCTATCATATTTAAACTAAATGATTAAATGTGCATGTATTAAATTACTCTATTTTGTTGGAGGAATGAGAAAATGTGTCCTGTGTATTGTCATTCCTCTCGTCCACAAAATAGAGGTGTCACCTGTGGCAGAACCCTTTCTTTTCAACTGATCTATTACTATTGACAGGCAATTAGGATCCTTTATTACTCTAAAATTCTAGGGAGCGAAGGATTCACCATAGAATATTCTATGATACATGCAAATGTTCATTGTGGCAGATTTGAACCTGATATGCTTGCCTTCTCTGGGTGCTATTATGGAGGAGGAGAAAAGGAAAGGACAGAACTGGGTGCCATACGCAAGAGGTGGAAAACGTTACATGTAAGGCGGCACTTTATCCTTGTTAATGGTCTAATTGAAGAATTATTACCTGGCTACTCTTGTATGCTGTAGTTACTTTTATAATTTATGTGCAGACTAGCAACCCAGACAAGGAACGCAGACATGGTAAATGTCCACTAACACCTGAAGAGGTAGGCCTTATGCTGAGAGCATTGGGCTTTGGCAAGGAAGTTCACATCTATGTGGCATCTGGTGAGGTATATGGTGGAGAGGAGACACTGGCACCTCTGAGGGCACTCTTTCCTAATTTTCATTCAAAAGAAACTTTGGCAAGCAAGGAGGAGTTGGCACCATTTGCAGCATTTTCATCACGCATGGCTGCTCTTGATTTCATTGTATGTGATGGCAGCGATGTATTTGTAACAAATAATAACGGGAATATGGCTAGGATGTTGGCTGGTCGGAGGTATGTTTCCATTTTCATTGTAATAATGAAAAATGATCACATTCGTTCTGATTGTATATGCTCTATAATTTTATTGTAGGAGATATTTTGGGCATAAGAGGACGATACGGCCAAATGCTAAGAAACTGTACTCTCTGTTCATGAACCGAACCAGTATGACCTGGGAAACCTTTACATCAAAGGTCCGCACTTATCAAAAGGGATTCATGGGGGAGCCCAAAGAGGTGAGACCTGGTAGAGGTGAATTTCATGAAAACCCTTCATCATGTATATGTGAAAATTCCAAGGAAGCATCAGGAATTACTCCTCACATTCAGCCAAAAGTTGAAATTAGAAATGTAAAGGGTAATTCAAGTAGTAGGGAATCGACAGAGACTCTTCCTAGTGATGAGGAGTCTGACTGGAGGGACCTGGATTATGGAGAAAATACTCCTCTGGGGAGTTTACCCAATGGAACAGACCAGGAATATGACCTCATCATCAGATCCGAAGTTCCAGATTTGGAAGAACTACTTTCAGATTAGAAAAGTTGTTTGGCTGTTGAACAGAGCATAGCATTCGATCCATTCTTTTGTCATATTTCATCGGTGTTTTGAATGCTTTGCTTCATCGGCCAAGCTCTGCTAAACAACTGCTCCATTGTTCAACACATTGCAGAGTCCTTTTTCATCAGAGAAGGTAAGTAGAAGATAAAGCAGATGAGAATATCATAGAGAGCATTAACCTTAAAATTTCTATTTTTTCCTTTCATTGTTTGGTTTTCATGTGTCGATGGTTATATTCTTTATATTTCCGGCAGGGCCGGTCCTAACATTTTTTAGACCTGGGGCCAAATGAAAAAATGGAGCCTTCTTTATTAAAAATTAGCATACTTTAAACATTAATTATCATTGAAAAATTAATCTACATGAAATAATTTTTTATAGATATATTCGTTAAGCAGCGTGTAAAACCCATCATTAACCTATTTAATTATTTTTCTTATTATAATATTATAGAAAACCATCTTTGCATCCTATTCGAACATCAATGCAGGGTTTAGGGCCTGAGGCGGTCGCCCAGTTCGACTTGCCCTAGGGCCGGCCCTGATTTCCGGTAAATATGACCAAACAGGGAAACTCTCTCTGTAAATCAAGAGGCCATTCTGCTACTAAATGTAAGTTTTCTTGGAAGGTCTTTCTGGAGAACCATGAGATGCTCATGGTTCTATTTCGTTGATAGGCCTTTTGACACTATCAGAAAGGTCTCTGTGCCTCTTCCCACTCTATGAAGACCAAATAATAGGAGACTCTAATTTCAAGGCTTGTCTTGTTCTTATTATTTTTCATTTTTAATGTTATTTTGTTTATCTATAATTTTACTAACTTGATATTCTTCATCTTTTGCTTTATGTTGAAAGGCACCACAATATCGCTGTACATAAAGCATTGGTGAGAGACCTGTACAGTACCTCGACCACCTGATTTCAGAATCAAAGCAACATGTTGCATCTCTCTAGATACTGCAGATCTTTGATGTACATTGCTGAAACATTCTTTTTAAAATTTTGTTAGAAGCAAAAGTCAGAGTTGCTGGTGAGTTTCTTGTGTCTTGTTTTCTGTTTTGCTTTCAGATATATTTGTTTGTAAATTTGATGGAGTGCTGTACTGAGGTTGGGTCACCGGCAGTGTTTTAGAAAGGCTCAAAGAATATTAATAAAGTATTTATCAATTTTGGCAATTATCAAAAGAATTTTTTTCTTTGATAACTTGTATCAATTTTGGCAATTATTGTTCTCCTTTTGGTGCCACTAAAATTTTCTTTTCTGTTGGCATCATGCTATGCGCTGTTGTGCATGTTCTTCTGGTCTTGTTAGCATATTGTGCTTACCATTTGCAGCCAGCAAGGTGGTTGAGACTCCTCGAAGAAAAATATTTATGTACCTGTTTGCTGATCTTGTAAGTCTATCTCGACAAGTAGCATCTCAGATTTATTGATTTAATCTGACTAGATGTTGATTCTATTCTAATGAGGAGTCTGCATTCATAAGCATAGGCTTAAACTTTGTGCTTTCTTTAATAACTTTTCCTATATTGGACTTCCAAACTTCTGTAGTTATTTCTAGCTGCTGCTTTTTTCCTTTCATTACCAGTTTAAGGTTCTCATTTTAACTGCATGCTTCCTCTTTCCACACAAGATGATCCTTTTCCTAATGCCAGAATTATGGAATCTGCCTCTTCCTTGTATAATTGAAAGAAAGCAATACCATGTTATATCCATTATGCATAAAGCCAAACCAACATCCAACATTTTAACCCAGAAAAAATTCAATAAATTAGAAACTTTTGACGAGATGTTTGAGCCCTTCCGCAACATCCTAGAGGAAATTAACTTGGCCCCAGGGACACGGCTGCAGAGATCTCTGTAAAAACTTTCCAACGTTCAATAATAGCAAATTTGATGCTTGATGAGAACTGCAAGATCCGTGATGTTGTTTGACTTGGTGGCTTGGGTTCTTTAGAACCATTACTTGTCAAACTGACAGTAAATTGGTCGAAGAATTCCTCATCGCCCAATCCAGGAGATACCCTCAAGGGAAGTGGATTGAGAAATGCGTTTGCTAGAAGGGCTTAAAGGTTTTGTTGCTCTCAAAGATTCCAAAGGTTCATCTGTAAAATGGCTACCTGATTTGTTTAGGCATGGTCCTTCATGGTGTTTTAGGTTTGTGGGTTGGGTATGATCCATTTGTAAAATTTAGTTATATCTATTATCTATATCAAGATTCAACTTATGCAAAGCCTATGTGGACTCTGGTATTAATGACATTAGTATTATAATGCTTGGCCATTAAAGTTCATTATCTCATGTACAATAGATATTAATGATGTGAATATTAATGTGTTCAGCCATTATCGAAGTGACTGCTTAATATCTAAAAGAAAATGGCTATTAAAACATTCTATCATTATGAGTTGTTACATGGCTCTATGATATTTCAAGAAGGAAAAAGGATAAAAGAGCTATACCTCTTGTATCATATGGGATTGGTATTAATGAAGCTGGTATTTAATATTGAGAGATTTTATATGATGGCTCTTGTGTAGAGTTCTCTGTTGATTGATCATGTGGATGTTGTATTAATGCCAAAAATTTTTGCTTGGAGAAAAATTATACTTTGCATATTGTACATTGTTGGCATTAAGGATGGAAGTTGTTATACAAAGCCTCAACTTGTTCAAAGTTCTCTATTCATCATGTAGAGTTGATATTAATGATCGAAGTTTATATTCGGATATTATTAAACTTCATTGTTTTATATGCAATGCAAAGTTTTGTTAAATCTTCTATTTACTATGATTTATTATATTACTGCATTTCAACAATAATTAGAAAGGAGAAAAAAATCATACTCCATGCATCGTGTAGGTTACATGCTAGTATATTTTAGACTTGTGCACATGGAGTATATTTGTCATGTGGAGGTTAGTGTTAATAACAATGATATTAATATACTTCCCTATCATTAAAATTTATTGTTTAATATGCAAAAAATTAATGTTGGTATTAATATGCTTAGCTTTCATAAAAGTTCATTATTTAATGTGCAACAGGAATTTAGTTATTGAGATTTTTTATTTTTTATAATTTATTATATTGTTATATTATATTTTAAAAATAGATAGAGAAAAAAAAAAATATTATACCTCACCTATCATCTAAGATCGGCATTAATGATCCGATGTCAGAAGTTTCCGCACAAAGTTTCGCATGGAGTTCTTTATTTAATATATGGACATTGGTATTATTTATGACGGCACATGTATTATGGTGCTTGATTATTATTAAAGTTATAAATAAATTTAAAAATTTAAACCTTCTATTTATCATAAATATTATATTATATTTTAAAAATAGTTAGAAAAAAAAAATAATCATATGCCACATGTGTGGTGCTGGTATTAATGATTGAAGTTTTTGTATGGAGATTTAGCTTGTGCAGAGCTTTGTATTACCACGTGGATGCCAGTACTAATGACGGGAGTTGGCATTTGGATATTATTTTAAGTCTATCACTCAATATACGGCAACCAAAAAAAATTTATTATAATATTTTATTTATTATAATTTGTTATATATGTTGTGAAAATGCATTTCGAGAATAGTTAAAAAAGGAAGAAAAAAATCATGAATCATGTATTGTACAGGTTATTCAATTGGCTACATTATATTTTTCTATCCAATCCTAACCTTGCCCAAGTAGTATGTTGATCAAGTCTAAAAGGTGCGCAAATAACAGATGACCTCATCTGGTGCAACCACCTCAATTGAATCTTAAAAACCCATGATTTTGAAATCCTTAAACCCCCGACGCATTACCGTGTGCAAATTGGGTCCAAAGCATCCCTTCGAGCCGAGTTAAGATGGCATCCCTCAATTTTTCAACTCGACCCTACTCTTTCCAAACCGTTCTCAAGACTAATGCACTCTGTTGCTCTTCTGCTCCCACCACCTAGTATTTTATGTTCATAGAGTGTTTTGAAACCTTCTTTGCTCAAAATACTCCATTAGCGCTTTGAAACTTCTTTATTCTCAAGAAAGCCCCCAACTGCTCTTATTTTAATCAGTTTTTTGAAGCATGGGCTTACCAAAGCATAACCTGTTGGTGTCTCATCGATCAGATCGATAAATGTTTGATCTATCTTGTCTTGGATCAGACCCAACTCGATTAAGACCACTAATCTAGATGACTTTGGAATTCTATCTGGACTCAGTATAGTGGTCTTGATGGGCCTAACATGAACGTGGGCTTGTTTGCACTATTTGTGTCCTCGCTGGACAATCCTCCTCCCGAAGATGTATCGTTTCGCCTTTATTTCCCTTCTCCAGCCTGGGGATATTCTGTGGTAAATAAGGCCACACTTTAATTATTACCAAGAACAATGAATGAGATAGTTATATGGCGACATGGCCTACATTTATTTGTTGAGTCCTACGTTTCCTGGAGGGTGTCAACCCAGTTTTTGATGCCATAAATTGGGGTTTCAGGCATTAATATGTGGTCCATTATCCCAAGCAATTCTTAAAAGGCAAAGATTTATAGATGTAACGGGGCTCTCTTGGAGGAATATAGCATTTTAATTAATTAATTTATTTTATTTTTATTTTTGCTTAGAGATCATTCTATAGTGCGTGCGTAACTTGTTCTTTGAAACGGTCGGCAGTCTATTTGTACATAAAGCAAGATAAAGATTAAAATAAAAAATAAAGGAGTACGTGTAATGCCACCTGTTGTTGTGGGGGTTTTATTTGTTTGTTTGTTTGCTTGTTTGGGGTGTGAAAGTTCAACACATGGCCTACCTATTTATGTACCTGTTTGCTGATCTGGTAAGTCTATCTTGACAAGTAGCATCTCAGATATGTTGATATAATCTGACTAGACGTTGATTCTATTCTAATAACAAGTCCGCATTCATCAGCACAAGCTTAAACTACATGCTTTCTTTGATAACTTTTCCTATATTGGACTTCCAAACTCCTGTAGTTATTGCTAGCTGCTGCCTTTTTTCTTTCATCACCGGTCCATGGTTCTCATTTTATCTGCATGCTTCCTCTTCCCACACAAGATGATCCTTTTCCTAATGCCAGAATTATGGAATCTGCCTCTTCCCTATATGATTGAAAGAAAGCAATACCATGTCGTATCCATTATGCAAAAAGTCAAATCAGCGTCCAACATTTTAGAGAGTATGGCTTATATAGATTAGAATCTTCTCCTCCACGTGAGGTATCTTTTAAAGGACAAAATCGTGAGGCTCTAAATGACTGAGGCCCACTGAAGCCTAAAGTCCACTGAAGCCTAAAGATGATCATGAGTCAAAACGGACAATACCTCACGTATGTGAAGATTCGACCCCTTGATCCATAACCGCAACACCCCTCAAAAAAAAAAATCAATAAATTAGAAACTTTTGACATGATGTTGGAGCCCTTCTGCAACATCCTAGAGGAAATTAACTGGCCCAGGGACATGGCTGCAGAGATCTCTCTGAATACTTTCCAACGTTCAATAATAGCAAATTTGATGCGTGATGAGTCCGTGATATTGTTTGACTTGGTGGATTGGCTTCTTTAGAACCATTACTTGTCAAACTGTCAGCAAATTGGCCGAAGAATTCCTCATCGCCCAATCCAGGAGATCCCCCCAAAGGAAGGGGATTAAGAAATGCGTTTCCTACAAGGGCTCAAAGGTTTTGTTGCTCTCAAATATTTCAAAAGGTTCATCTGTAAAATGGCTACCTGATTTGTTAGGTATGGTCCAACATGGTGCTTTAGATTTGTGGGTTGGGTATGATCCATTTGTAAAATTCGGTTATATCTATTATCTGTTATTTATATTTATTAGCATAATTGATAGAATTGTACTGAACTGTAATTACCTTGTAATTATTCCCCTTTATTTCCTCCTTTTTTTCTCTTTGGCTTGCATTATATTAGGAAGATCAGGATTGTACTTAGCTGTAATTATCTTGTAATTATTAGGAAGGCCAGTTTTTCTTTCTTGTTGTTCTTTCTTATTGTTGTACGCAGTTTGTATACATGCTGGATGGCAAATCAATACAAAACAACCCTGTTACTTTATTTTTCTCTTGGTATCAGAGCAGAAACTATCAAAATCCTATACATCATCCCTAAGCCACCCACTGCAGATCAACTATGACAGAGGAATCCAGCAAAGTCATGAAGGTAAATGCGTCTGGTTCAGTGGGAGCCGATAGCAAATCCTCGGATCACTCGGGGCAAGTCTATGTCACAAACTTGCTCACTGGATCCAATTATCATTCATGGAGACGTTCTATGGAGAATGCCTTGTATGCAAAGAATAAGGTAGGTTCATTGATGGGACATTGGAGAAACTGAGTGAAGTTTTTTTCGACAACCGAGATTGGACGTAGTGCAATGCAATGGTAGTCGTATGGCTCACAAACTCTATGACTAAGGAGCTGTACGAGACCGTGGCGTACGTGGCAACAGCTCGTGATATATGGGTGGACTTGGAAGAGCAGCTCTCGCAAAGGAATACCACTCGAGTCTACCAAATATGGAGGAATATAAGCCTGCTTCAACAGAAGAAGATGCCAGTCGCTAGTTATTATAGCAAACTGAAAATATAGTGGGAGGAGTTGCAAATGTATGATCCGATTCCCCCATGCACCTGTGGCTTTCTCAAGGCAATCACCACATCAAGAGAGAGGGCTAAACTGTATGATTTCTTATGGAACGGTGGCTGCTGTGGAGGCTCACCCATCCCAGGCCTTTCAACCATAGAATAGGGGTAGCTCTTGAATCTTATTCATGATGCAAAGATGGGTCATGATGGTGGCAAGACTGTAGCAGATGGTGGCAAGCTAATAGCTGGGTCAATGACTCCAATATTTCAATTACAGAATGTGTGTAAAGGAGGCAGGCCTGTACAGCTACCCAATGGACAATTGCTTGAGGTGCAGCAAAGTGGGAACTTGGTCCTCTCCAACAAACTGAAGTTACAAGAAGTGCTCAAGATTAATGATTTTCAATACAATTTATTGTCAGTGAGCAAATTGACAAAATATAATAATTGTGTACTCACTTTCTATCCGGATTTTTGTGTTTTGTAGGACCTACACTTGAGGAGGCCGATTGGAGTGGGTAGACAGCATAATGGGCTATATTATCTGGATTTTGGGCAAGTGGCAGTCTTTGGGCATGTGGCATAGAATGGGGAGTCATCTCGTATCTGGCACATACGGTTGGGACACTCTCTTTTAGATTGTTTATCATGCATTCCCAGTTTATCTAATGAGATTGTTAGTAGTGATAAACTAATATGTGATTTCTGTCATCGTGCCAAACAAACTAAACTCATTTTTCTTATTAGTCATAATAAAGCCGCACCTCATTTTGATTTAATTCATTATGATATTTGAGGCCCATATGCTACTCCACATTCGGTGGCACATTATTTTCTGACTATAGTTGAGGCCCATATGCTACTCCTCATTTTTTTCATTAAGAATAATATTATTTTCGATAAAAAAATATTTTTCATCATAAATACTTAAATTATTTATGATGAAAATATTTTTATCACGAGCATTTAGAAATTTAAAATTAAAATAAATATTATATTATTTATGATGAAAATATTTATTACAAATAATTAGTATTTAATATGAAACTTTTTTTCTGTCGCTAATAGCTAACTATTTGTGGTAAAAAAATTATTTTCATCATAAATATTTTATTATTTACAATGAATTTAATTTTTCATCATAAATACTCTTATTGATGACGAAAATAGGTTCATCATAAATAATTCTATCGCAAAAGTAGTCTTTTCTTGTAGTGTAAGATAGTGGTGAATAGTTTGGTTACTCTAATATTACTGTATCCTACTTGTGAATGTTATAAACTACAAGTTATATTGATTTATTGACCGGTGTGTGCCTTGTATGCCTATAGGGATGATTTCTTGTAAGTATGCGACGGCTGCTTATGCTCTTGATATTTAACCCCGGGGTCGAGGGCGTGATAGTTAAAATGGTATCAAAGCCAGGTTTAGATTCATTGGGAATTTTGGATCCTAGGATTTGACACATTGAGTGTAGGTGGGGTGGTTACCTATTACATAGAAATATTTTTGGTTTATTGTAGGTATTAGTTCTAAATTGTGATTATTCACATCCTTATAGTTGAACTTTGTCATTGTCTCAATGAAAATAGGAATCGCACCCCACCATGTCAAGAAAATTGCTAGCATTATAGATCACTCCCAAACTGGTGAATCTTCAAATCAGCAGGTTGGTAATAGTGGTCAGCATGTGGATGCTGGGATAGCCACTAAAAATATTCAAGTGGAGCAATCCCAAAAGCATACTGTACTTCAGATTGTGGAGACTATGATGGATATGATGCAGAGACAGCAGCAACAATTCAGGGATCAATAATTGAAATGGTAAAAGTGGTTTCAAAAGTAGGAATTGCAATTTCAAAAACAAATGCAAGAATAGTTTTTCCACCAACAGCAGCAAATGTTGCAGCAAAAGAAATCACAGTCCTCTAGCATTAGACCTTAGATCGTACAGCATGGTGGTATAGCCGAATTTAGGAAGATGGCCCCTCCAGCTTTTAAGGGAACTACTGAATCATTGGATGCTAAGGATTGGTTGGAGGAGATGGAGAAACCTTTTGCTATCACAAAGTATTCAGAAGAAGATGAAGTAATCTATGCCTCTTATATGCTCCAAAGTGAGGCTTCTAATTGGTGGAGAGTAGTACAGACCAAGCATGCTTCTGAGGTAGAACTTTTCACCTAGGATACATTCTGTAAAGCTTTTTATGAAAAATATTTTCCTTCTAGCATTAGAGCCTAAAAAGAATGAAAATTCATTTCTCTGAAACAAAAAGATATGACTGTAGCACAGTATGAAGCTAAATTCAATGAACTTGCTAAGTTTGTATCTAAACTGGTAGAAGATGAGAGGACTAGAGTCCATAAATTTTAGATGTGTTTAAGAGAAGAAATCAGAGAAGGAGTAGCACCTTTGCGGTTGATGACCTATGCAGATATGGTGAATACTGCATTAATAGTAGAAAGAGAAATTGAGTAGGAACAGAAAGAAAGAGAAGGTCAGAGAAAAAGATTTAGGCCAGCCAGCCAGCCATGAAACAAGGTGGACAAAGTTCAACCTAGCAATCCAAGAGATCGATTATATAGGAAGTGGTTAGACAGTCACAGGCAGGTTTGATTCATTGTTTTCGATGTGGAGGGAGTCATATGATTAGGGATTATTTTTTGAATATGGGTGCTTGTTTTAGATGTGGCCAGCAGGGTCACATAATAGCATCATGTCCAGTGCTAGCTGAGAGTCAGACTGCTTCGATATCTTCAATTTTTTGATCGGCTCAAGCACCAGCAAGCAGTACCCTTTCTACTAGGTAGAGTAGAGTGGGAAGCCAAAGATCTCAAACTCAAGGGTGAGTATATGCATTACTCAGTAAGATGCCCAAACTTTTAATTCAGTGGTAGCAGATACTATTCTAGTATTCAACACCTATGCATATGGTTTGTTTGATCCTGATGCCACTCATTTCTTCATATCTACTATATTTGTTGCAAAGCATGGTTCACTATTTGAACCTTTAGAGATAGTAGTATATGTTAAAACTCTAGTGGGAGATATGTTAACCACTAGTTATGTTTGCAAGTCTTGTGTTGTTAAAATAGGAAGTAAAGAGTTGATAGCAGATTTGATAATACTAGACATGAGGGACTTTGATGTGATATTAGGAATGGATTCATTAGCTACCTATTATGCCTTAGTGGATTGATGTACAAAGATTATAAATTTTCATATTCTTGATCAGCTGGAGTTTAGTTTTGTGGGAAGTACAAAGATCACCCCTCCACAGATAGTATCAGCCTTGCTAGCTAGTCGAATGTTGAAGAAGGATTGTATGAGATATTTGGCTAATGTAAAGGATATAGAAATAGATGAGCAGAAATTAGATGATATCCCCATTGTGCATGAGTTTTCTGATGTATTTCAAGATGATTTATCTGGATTACCATCAGATAGGGAGATTGAATTCTCCATTGACCTAGTTCCTAGTATGGTGCCAATTTCTAAAGCTCCATATTATATGGCTCCAGCAGAGTTGAAGGAGTTAAAAGAACAGCTTCAAGAATTATTAGATAAAGATTTTATTCGGCTTAGTGTATCATCTTGGAGAGCTCCAATTCTATTTGTGAAAAAGAAGGATGAGAGTCTTCGACTTTGTATTGATTATAAGGAATTAAATAAAGTGACTATTAAAAATAAATATCCTTGACCTAGAATTGATGATTTGTTTGATCAGCTACAGGGAGCCCAAGTGTTTTCTAAAATTGACCTCAGATTAGGATATCATCAATTAAAGATCAAAGTAGAGGATGTGTTGAAAACTATCTTTTGAACCTGATATGGGAATTATGAATTTTTGGTGATGCTATTTGGATTAACAAATACCCCAGCTATATTCATGGACTTGATGAATAGAATATTTATGCCTTTCTTGAATCAGTTTGTAGTAGTATTCATTGATGATATTTTGATCTACTCCAAGAATAAAATAGAACACAAAGAGCATTTAAGATATATCTTCCAAATTTTAAGAGAAAAAAAATTATTTGCCAAATTTAGCAAATATGAATTTTGGCTAGAAAGAGTGGCATTTTTTGGGCATGTAATATCTAAGAAAGAAATTTCTATAGATCCTAAAAAGATAGAAGCTATTGTGAGCTGGAATTGACCGACCAGTGTGTCTGAGATTTATAGTTTTTTGAGTTTGGCTGGTTATTATCGAAGATTTGTAGAGAAATTTTCTAAAATTACTGCACCTCTAATTCATTTGACTCAGAAAGTAGTCAAGTTTGAATGATCAGAAGAATATGAGAGAAGTTTTGAGGAATTGATGGGAAGATTGATATCGGTCCCCATCCTCACTATACCTTCTGGGAGTGGAGATTTCACAATATACAATGATGCCTCCAAAAAAGGATTTGGGATGTGTTGTAATACAGCATGGAAAGGTTATAGCATATGCTTTCAAGTAGTTGAAATCTTATGAAAAAAATTATCCTACACATGACTTAGAGTTAGCAACAGTAATTTTTGCACTTAAAATTTGGAGACACTATTTATATAGTAAATATTATGAAATATTCACTGATCATAAAAATCCGAAGTATATTTACTCAGAAGGAACTGAATATGAGGCAGAGAAGATGGTTAGAATTGATAAAGGACTATGATTTATCTATTAATTATCATCTAAGAAAAGCCAATGTAGTGGCTGATGCATTGAGCAGGAAATCCATTAGTAATTTGGCAGTATTAGTTACTGCTCAAAGGCATGTTCTAGTAGATTTGATGAAATTTGATATTGAGGTATGAAGGCATGAACATGGGGCACAGATAGCACATTTTAGAATACAGCCTAATTTAATTGAAAGAATTAAAGATGCTCAGAATAGTGATTCAGAGTTGCAGA
This sequence comes from Elaeis guineensis, assembly GCF_000442705.2. Lineage (NCBI taxonomy): Eukaryota > Viridiplantae > Streptophyta > Magnoliopsida > Arecales > Arecaceae > Elaeis > Elaeis guineensis. The sequence goes on along the minus strand of NC_026003.2, from coordinate 15,649,095 downwards.
AGATTAAAGAAATAAAATTTTAAGTTCATGAGGATGGATCTTTAAGATTGAGAAACAGAATATGTGTACCTAATGTTTCAGAGTTGAATAGAAAAATCTTAGAAGAGGCTCATAATGCTAGCTATACCATACATCTGGGTAGTACTAAAATATACACAGATTTAAAAAAAAAATTTTGGTGAAATAATATGAAAAGAGAAGTTGCACAATTTGTTTTCCAATGTCTAACATGTCAGTTGGTGAAAGCTGAGCACCAGAGATCAGGAGAATTACTGTAGTCAGTATCAATTTTTGAGTGAAAAGGAGAACATATCACTATAGATTTTGTGATTGATTTACTAAGAACTCCTAATAGTAATGATGCAATTTAGATGATTGTGGATAGATTAACTAAATCAGCTCATTTCTTGGCATACAGAGTTGGTCACACTCTTGAAAGACTAGCAAAGCTCTATATTAAGGAAAATGTAAGGCTGCATGGAATTCCTGTAGCTATTGTATCAGATAGAGATACTAGATTTGTATCTCAATTTTAAAAAAATTTGCATAGAGCCTGGGAACTAAATTAAATTTTAGTACTGCTTTCCACCCCCAAGCAGATAGATAGTCAAAAAGAATTATTCAGATATTAGAGGACATATTAAGAGCTTGTGTTATTTATCTTAAAGGCTTTTGGGAAGAACATCTATCTTTAGTAGAATTTGCTTATAATAATAGTTATCAGTCTAGTATACAAATGGTACCTGATGAGGCATTGTATGGAAGAAAATGTTCATATCTGATATGCTGGGATGATGTGGGTGAGAGAAATTATTAGGACCTGAATTGCTACAGCAAATAGTAGAAATGTTCGTTTAATTAGAGAGCGTCTCCATACAGCTCAGAATAGATAGAAGAGTTATGCGGATACTAGGAGGTGAGAATTAGAATTTTTGATTGGTGATCATGTATTTTTGAAGGTATCACCTACCAAAGGAATTATAAGATTTGAAATTCGGGGTAAGTTGAGCACTAGATCTATTGGTCCATTTGAAGTGTTGGAGAAAGTTGGTGCAGTTGCTTACAGACTTGCCTTGCCCCCGATACCGGCTGGAGTACATAATGTCTTCTATGTTTCTATGTTAAGAAAATACATACCAGATCTCAGTCATATTATAGAATATGAACCCTTACAACTCAGAGAGGATCTAAGCTATGAGGAGTATCCCATGCAAATAATGGACCGAAATGATCAAGTATTGCGAAGACGTGTTATTCCATATGTTAAAGTATAGTGAAGTAACCATTCAATGTGAGAGGCCACTTGGGAATTAGAGCAAGAAGTGAAGCAAACGTATCCATATCTATTTGAGAATCTAGGTATTTTAATTTCGAGGATGAAATTTAGTTAAGGAGAGTAGAATGTGATGACTTGGGCCAGTCCAGGCCCAAGCCCCCCAGCAGGGCCCACTCCTTAGGCGGTGCCATGTTGGTGCTTGAAACTGAGAATAGGGAGAAGGTTTCCCTGTTCTCTCGAAGGTTCCCAAAACCCGAACCCCCACCACCTCACCCTCTCCCGTCTCCTCTCATTCTCTCTTCTCTCCCTATCCCGCACCCTCTCTCCCTTTCGGTGCTCTCTCTCCATCATCTCTCTCTCCCTCCCGCTCTCACCATCTCTTTCTTTCTCCTGCGCTCTCTCCCACCATCTCTCTCTCTCTCTCTCCCACCATTTCTCTCTCTCTCTTCCTTGCTTTCCCCTCTCTTTTTGTGTGTGTACGTTGTGTGTGTGTGTGCTGTGAGTAGGGACGAAGAAGGAAAAGAAGAAGAAGAAGAAAAAGGAGGAGAGAAAGAAAAAAGAAGGGAATCTCTGTTAGTTATTTTCTTTCTCTCCTTCTGATACCCTTATTGCTTCCCTTGAACTTCTTAAGCTGTGCCTTGCTTCATCATGTTAGGAAGTCAGGCAAGGTTAGTAATTTCTTTGTTATAATAATGGTTGGTGTATAACATAGAGTTTAGAATTTTAAGAAATTAGGGAGGATGTTAGGATTTTTATATATTCTAGAATTTAATTTTCAGAATGTTGATGTGACGTTGCTTTAATACCTGAATGTGATGTTGAATTCTTAGGTCCTGAGGAACTTTAGGGGTGCATCTAGAGTTGTCGATTGTTGGAATCTATGAGGTAAGTAATATTTACATTTATCATATTTAATCAGAGTTACATGTGAATATATCACATCCCTTTGGAATGATACAAAAGCCTGCAATTACATTCGATTTCATCATACCTAGCATGTTGCATACAATCTCTGTAATTATAAACGGATGATTTGTAGTTTGAATGTTATAAGCGGAAATAAATGATGTTATATGCTATGATCAGATCAGGCTTGATAAATTATGATTATTGTTTGTTGAAATGCATGGATCATAGTGGTATCAAGTTGTATCAAGTTATATTGAAGCTGTATAAAAGATGTATCGAAAAGAAAAGAATTCTTTCACTTATATGTAGTTATTGATATATGTATCATCTGACTTTTAGCCTACTGTATATGATGTCCGAACTTGAGATTCCCACCATAGGATGTAAGGCATGGACTTGAGATGCCCACCATGGGGTATAAGGCGTGGACTTAAGAGGCCCACCGACCATAGGGCATAATGCGTGGACCTTTCTGAGATCTCTTGCTACGGGGGCAATTGTGGTATCACAATAACGGCTGAGAGTAAAAAGAAGTGGGTATCCGTATTTAAGTACAGTAATATAAAATTAAAATATATAGATATGATGGACTTTTATACTACCTACTGATATTCATGTTTTAGAAAAATGAGCATAAAATGCATTTTTAATATCATTAATTGCACAAATTTAATGCATGATCAAGTTGAGATTTTATATGATATGATACATTTACATTGCACGCTAACATATGTTAAATAAGTTGGATCAATATATTTGTTACTTACTGAGCTAGAAAGCTCATAATCTTTCTTCGTTGTTTTCAGATCCAAGACTCAAAGGTTAGTTGTACCAGCATTTTTGGGGACTAGTGAGAGGCAAGGCCATTTTTGGTAGTTTGTAAAATTAGTTATTTAAATATATATATATATATATATATAATATATATATATATATATATATATATATAATGAGATTTTCTAGGTTGTGTAATTAAACTACTGCTAAGAGTTTGAATTGTAAGTATTCAGAAGGAAAATTTCAGCTTTATATGTTTGGTAAGATAGTGATATTTGTATATAAGATGGTGGTGAATAGTTTGGGTACTCTAATGTTGCTGTCTTCTACTTGTGAATGGTATAAAATATAGGTTATATTGATTCATTGATAGGTGGATGTCTTGCATGTCTATAGGGATGATTCCCTATAAATATACGGTGGCTGCTCATGCTTTTGATATTTAAACCTAGGGTTAGGGGTGAGACATTTGTACATAAAGCAAGATAAAGATTAAAATAAAAAAGAGGAGTACATGTAATGCCATGCTTTGGTGTAGCACTTCTCCCCACCTGATGTTATCGGTTTTTTATTTGTTTGTCTGCTTGCTTGTTTGGGGTGTGGAAGTTCAACATATGGCCTACCTAGCTATATGTACAATCAAAAACATTAAAGTGATGGATGTCGCCTGTTATAAATGCTTTAAGCATTTAATGTTATATATAATCAAATCCCAATCTTATGCATTCTTAGAAGTAGAACATTCGAAGTTAACGAAAAAAGAGAGGAGCTATCATACTACTTTCACCAACTAGCAAGTGAATATGGGTCATGTTCAAGAAAAAAATATACATATAAATTATATTATATAATAAATGATGGGAATATTTTAAGATTAATTATACTTCTTTTTGTTTGATGTGAACGGAGGAAGTAAGCTACTTGCACCATATATTAATACAGTAACTAAGTAGTATATGTAAGAAGATGAGAAATGTATTGGTCTCATCTATACAATATTAGATGTATATCCTAGAAGTCAATATGACTGACACATTGTAATAAAGCTAAGACATAATTTTATACTTTATATATTGATTTGATCAATAAAAAGGTAAGTTTATTTTTCATTCAAGTGTGATGCGTCCTTGAATCATCTATGAAATTAACTTTTCGATACATATTCTCAAAGTATTAAGAATTAGAGATATATATATTTAATTTTTAAATACTTTCGATCATAGTATTATCATGAGGACGGTGATCGATCCAGATAGACCGACGCACAAATCACTTCTTTCGAGATAGATGAATCTTTGATCTACCATGTAGAGATATTGAGTGATGAGTGTAGGTAGTTTTTAGAGAACAACCAGTAATGAACATGACCATACAAGAGATCACTTAAATTTCTACTTGATCGTCAGTAATTATCTCGATACTGTAGTTGTGTGAATGATTCTTTGACCTACGATGGTATGACTGCTCGTAGTGAGACTACTGAAGTTTGACTGATATATAAACATAGTCTCAATGAGCCATTGCAGTGGATGTTGGTGAAAGTTTGTCCACTGTAGGAGTAAGATACATATCAAGATAGAATCTATCAATCTTAATAGAAAAGAGTAGTCCTATAAGATTTGAGAGGTTAAGTTCGAGAGTCTGTGGCCATAGTAGTATGATTGATGAAATTTTTTTTATAAGGATATAATTGGACTTGAGCTGATCGAATTTATCATATGATTGATGATGAGGTTTGACGATTTATCCATGACCTGCCATCTAGTCGGGACTCACGATAGAGGGACTGAATTACATGTTAACTACATCTTGAGATTCATTTTTAGTTCTACTAGATTACTACTATATACTGCTAGGTGTCCTTGATGGATTGTGAGAGCTCACTAGGGTTGTTCGGAATCGACAATCCTTGATGAGTTAGAGTGAAATTATTTCGATATATTAAAAAAATTTCAATGATACTATGATAGTGATCATTGTATATCTTATTACCAGATAGAATTGAATCTATGGGGTCATACAACAAAGAAATTAGATATAGAATAAGTAATTAGGCTTATGAAGTCTCAATTAGGTTTAGAAAATTCTATTGGATTCAGGGTAACCTTACTAGCATATGGTTGGACACAATTTCTTCTTTACATTTAAAATTTTTATTTGATAAGATTAATTCAAATTAAATTATCTGCTAATAATTTAAGTAAATTAGATTCATTAGGCTCCAATTGTTGGGTGCCTAAGGTTGTGGGTCAAATGAATTAAGAGTGAAAGTTTTTAATTAATTTTTTTTTTAGTTTTGATTGGGTCTCACTTGATTTGATTAAGTTTGGCATCTCTACCTATTTGAGGGCGTGTGGATCCTTTATGGGGCATCACTTGGGTGCAAAGAGGGGTATGATTTTATGGGTACAAGGGCTCCAATTATTGGTACCTAATAGGTTTCCTAAAGGAAGTTAAATAACTTAAGTTATAAAGAAACTTAATACAAGTAGGACTTGTATTAAGTGCTTGTTTGATTTTGAATAGGATTCAAACCTTATTCCTATTTAAATAGACCTCCCCTAAGATCCCTAGACACTTCAACCAGTAGTCCACACCTCCTCTTAGAGAGCTCCATGCCCCCTCTCTTCTCCTCTCCCTTTCTTCTCTTTTGGAGCATCAACGCCCAAGTGTTGGGCGTCCCTCCTTCCTCTACGTACAAAGGCTGTTGGGCATCCTCTTGTATGCTGGTTTTTAGTCCATGGTAGCAGCATAATCAAGGGAAAAAAAATAAGAGAAGAAGAGAAGAAGAAAATCAAGAAAAGGATCAAAGAGTTGATCATGATCCAGATTTTGTTCAGATTCGCAGGCTGATTTTTCTTGGAGAAGAAAAATTAATTTTAAGAGGACTGTTTCAGACTGATCATGAGTGGATATCCATAGAGGTTGGATACTTATGTGGCTAAAATAGATTCTCTTCTCTTCCAGATCTAGATTTGAAGAAAGAAATTATAAAATAGGTATGTGATTCGATCACATATTAAATTTCAGCATATATTCAATTTCAGTATATGAAGTAGATCCTTGTGGTTTATGTTTTATACGTATATGATATAAATTAAAAAAAAATTTAATCTTTTATTCCATTAACATATTTAACAAAAAATTAAAACATACATGCATGCCCGGTCTGACGTAAAAAATTCAACAGTGGTATCAGAGCCACGAATTTCATACGCATGAAATTGACATACATATTTTGAAAAAAAAATTAAAATCTAATTTTTTTTTAATACATGAAATATATAGATGAGTATTTTAAATCTAAAATTTATTTTAAGTTTAATTTTAGAACATATAGTTGATATGTCAAAGCATGCATAGATCTGAATTTTATTCTAGAATGATTTCTAGTTCATAGTTATGTGATATGTAGATGCATGCATAAATCTAAAATTTTATTTGACCTAATTCATGATTCATATATGAGATATATGATTGCATATTTAGGTCATAAAATTATTCACAATATGATTCATGATTTGTATATGAGATATAAGATATCATGTATTAATCTAAATTTTTGTTTAGATATGAATTTTACATATATATATGATATATATGTTTGTATGTTTAATCTGAAAATTAGTTTCATGATTTAAAACTTACTTTTTATGTAAAGAATTTAGATCCAAAATTTAGTTTTAGAATCTAAAATTTATGTTTATGCATGATGGTTTTGTTTATGAGAAAATCAAAAATTAGGTCATGGAATTAGATTGTATCTAGAGTTTTTGTTTTGAATATTATGGGTTTAATTTGATTAAGTAATCGATCAAATCAAGTCAAGTGTTGATTGGAGTTAGATCAATTAAATAATATGATCATGCAATTGTTGTTGATCAAATCAATTGAATCTCATATGTAAAATCGATTAATATAAGGACCTAATTCGACTCAATGGCTTGAGCCTGATTCACTTGAGTTAATCTATTTGGATCAATTGATGTCTAAGGTAAGTAATTGAGAGACAGTTATTTAATTGGTTTTGTTTGCTGACTTGATCAATTTATTGATGTCTAAGAAAAGCAATGGTGGGATCCCCACCGATCTCGACTTACCTGACCAATTTGGAAGATTGAGTTATGAATAAGATTGCTTGGCATTTTGGTTTAGTCCATACCAATTAGATCAGTCATATGATGATTGATTAAATGAGATCTAAACCTAAACCTCTTCATAAATATTTAGTCCATAGATCTTCTACCGTTGTAGATGTACGAACGTGCTAGTAGTGTTGATTATTCTCGACTGGTTACAGTAGTTCAGTTGCATCGAAAATATGCAACCACTCTATTAGCAAAGAGTTGCTCCAAGGTAAAGATGGGGTTGGGGCCCAATAATTGTTAGGTGGGGGATCCAATGATGGCCTTGCATCTATTTGTGAACGGTGGGTTGGGCTTAACTAAAAAGTGTGGTCTATAATTGTTAGGTGAGCCCATATGACTTAGAGATAAAGTCACTTTAACATGCTTAGAGAAGCATCTGGATAAAGAGTTATCCACGCATCGGTATATATGTTACCGATAACTGTTAGATGAGGTGCATGGCATCGGTGGGACCGTAGCACCTACTAGGAATCCAATTATCACGTTAGGATTTTCATTTTTCATCCGGAGAGTAGAGGGATCCAAAAAATTAGTGGGAGTCATTGTTTGCATCTTAAAGTCTTTAGAAGTAAATATAATTTTAAAGTATAAAAATCTAACTTAAATCTTTACTCTCGTAGTTAAATAATGTCAGCCTCAAATTCTCTAGCACGCATCCTTGAAACTAATTGTTTGATCGAAATAAATTATAAAGACTGGCTCAGAAACCTCAGGATTGTCCTGACCTCAAAAAAACTAGGTCATTACTTTATTAGGAACCCATAGTGTTACCAAACCATCCTACTACTTAGCAAAGAGCTGTTTATGAAAAGTAGACGGATGAAGACAATCGGATCAAGTGTTATATACTGGTGTCAATATCAAACGAGTTACAAAATCAGTATAAGCATATGTCCACTGCCAGGGCTATGATAACTCACCTGCAAGAGTTGTATCGTAAGCAGAGCCATATAATGCACTTTGAAGTATCCAAAAGATTCTTTAATTTGAAGATGTATGAAGGACAGTCAGTCCATGAGCACTGTATGACAGTAATCAAGGATATTGAGGAGCTTCAAAAATTTAGGCTTAAAATATAAAAAAAATTACAAATAAATTTGATCCTTCAATTTCTTACGAGTTTATATAGTCAATTTATTATAAATTTTTATATGAACAAACTCGATTGCACTATATCCGAACTGATCAATATATTGATCACTATGGAAGGAACCTTGAAGAGTTTAAGGAGCACTATTCTCACTGTGGAGCGAACTTTTTTCAAGGAAAAGTCTACTTGGAAGAAGAAGATAAAATCCTCTAAGAAGCAGAAGAAAGAGAGCAAGCCAAAGAAGGATGTTTCAAAGAAAACTGAAGTAAAGAAAAATATTTTCACTGTGATGCTGAAGGCCACTAGAGGAAGAACTGTCCACTCTACCTGGAGAGCCTAAAGACCAAGAAAGATGATAAATCTTCAAAAGGTATGCTCGTAATTGAATCTAACCTTACGATTTCTTCTACTTCTAGTTGGGTATTAGACTCTGGTTCGAGTGCTCATATATGTACCTCAATGTAGTATTTAATAGAAAGTAGGAGATTGAGGGTAGGTGATATGATCCTTCGGATCGATAATGGAGCAAAAGTTGCTGCAAAAATCATTGATACTTATCCTCTTTGATTACCGTTAGAATTTAGATTAAATTTAAAAGACTGTTATTTTGTTCTTGTAGCTAGTCAGAATTTGATTTCCATATCTGTGCTAGCACAGAAAGATTTTAAATTTAATTTCAATAAAAAATTTTATTTTAATTATTTATAAAATAAATTAGTTGTACGAGATCTATTAATTGACAGTCTATATCAATTGTATATTGATATAAATATGAATCTAAACGAGCAAATAGTGAGTGCCATAGGTCAAAAGAGATCCAGAGATGAAATTAATCAGAAGTACTTGTGGCATCATAGACTAGGCCATATTAGAGAGGACAGGATAAACAAACTGAAAAAAGATGGGATCCTTGGCTCTCTTTATCCAGAGTCGTATCCAGCTTGTGAATCTTGCCTTCGAGAAAAAATAATCAAATTATCTTTTGTAGGACATGGGGAAAGGGCCATTGAGTTACTTGCCCTAGTACACACCGATGTGTGTGGATCATTTGATGTGCAGATCAGGGGTGGTTATAGCTACTTCATTATCTTTATCGATGATCTGTCTAGGTATGGGTATGCGTATATGATGAAACACAAGTCTGAAACTTTTGAAAAGTTCAAAAAATTCAGAAATGAAGTAAAAAAATAAACTAGTAAACCCATTATGGTTTTTTAATTTGATCGAAGAGGTGCATATCTTAGTTGAAAATTTTTGAGATATTTCAAAGATAATGACATAGTCTCTCAATGGACTTCTCTTGGAATACCTTAGCTCAACGGGATATCCGAAAGAAAAAATAGGACCCTATTAGATATGGTCAGATCTATGATGAGCTTCACTGATCTATCCTTATATCTTTGGGGATATGCCTTATTAACTGTAATACACCTATTGAATAGGGTTCCATCAAAATTCATTCATACCACACTGTATGAAATATGGTACGGTAAGAAGCCGAGTCTAGGTTATCTTAAGATTTAGAGATGTCTGGCCTATGTCAAGAGACAGATGACTGATAAATTGAAGGATAGATCTGTAATAGCTCATTTTATAGAGTATCCAAAAGAATCAATGAGATACTACTTCTACTTTTCATAAGATCATAACGTGATTGTGAGTCAGAATGTCATATTCCTAGAAAAACAGTTGATCCAGGATGGTGGCAGTGGGAGGTTAATTGAGCTTGAAGAGAAGGTCTCTGAAGAGTAAAAGCTATAGATCCTTAGAAACTCATGATTCATGAGCCATTAGTTGACGTTCCTCTACCACCTTATAGATCTAGCAGGATCTTCCAACCTCCTGAAAGGTACATGGGTATGCTTACAGAGAAAGTAAAGAAAATATTCTTTATGGGAGATAAGGATCATGGTAATGATCTTAATACTTTTGACGAGGCAATGTCTGATATCGATTATAAGAAATGGTTAGATGCGATAAAGTCAGAAATTGACTCGATTCACTTGGACCAAGTATAGATCTTAAGTGGATCCATCTGAGGGTATAGTACCCATTGGGTGTAAATGGATCTACAAAAGAAAATATATGTCGATGGTAAGGTAGAGACCTATAAAGTTAAGTTTGTGATAAAAGATTATAGCCAGCATGTGGGCATTGACTATCAAAAAATCTTCTCTTCTGTAGCCATGCTGAAATCCATCCGCACTTTGCTTGCTATTGCTGCTTATTATGATTATGAAATCTGACAGATGGATGTGAAAATTATCTTTTTGAATGAATATCTTAAGGAAGATATCTATATGGAGCTGCCTTTGAGTTTTATATCTGGTGATGGTGATCACAGAGGCTGCAAGCTGTAAAAGTCCATATACGGATTAAAGCAAGCTTCTCGAAGTTGAAATCATCATTTTGATGAGGTGATCAAATTGTTTGATTTCATAAAAAATAAAAAAAATCTTGTATATACAAAAGGATCAGTAGGAGTGCAATAATATTTTTCATATTGTATGTGGATGATATTCTCCTCATTGAGAACGATATTCCCATGTTGACCACGGTCAAAAGATGATTATCCAAGAAATTATCCATGAAAGATCTAGGGGAAGCATCCTATATTCTTGGAATAAAGGTCTATAGAGATAGATCTAAAAAGATGCTAGGTCTGTCACAAAATCTGTACATAGAGAAAGTGCTGAAGAGGTTCAGCATGAAAAATTTTAAAAGAGAACTTTTACCTCTTAGGTATGGTATTAATCTTTCCAAGATGATGTGTCCGACCACATCTAAGAAAGTTCAGCACATGAGTAGGATTTCTTATGCCTCAGCCATAAGGAGCATCATGTATGTCATGCTGTGTACTCGACCTGATATTACTCTTGCTGTGAGTATCATGAGCAGATATCAGTCGAATCCAGATGAGGAGCACTGGACAGCTGTGAAGAACATCCTTAAGTACTTGAGAAGAACTAAGGATTTATTTTTGATCTTCAGAGAAGGTTCTGAGTTGCGAGTCAAGGGATATACTAATTCAAATTTTATGTCTGATTCTGATAATAGAAAGTCTAACTCAGGATATGTGTTTGTTTGCAATGGTGGTGCAGTCAGCTGGAAGAGTTTCAAGCAACCCATCATAGTGGATTCAACTACAGAGGCTGAATATGTCACTGCTTTGGATGCTGCAAAAGAAAGCTTTTGGTTTAAAAAATTTATCATGGAACTTGGGTTTATGACATTGGATGCCATACCACTTTATTGCAATAACAATGGAGCCATAGTACTTACTAAGGAGTCAAGATCTCATCAAAAATTAAAGCACATCGAGTGGCGATATCATATCATACATGACTACCTCGAAAAAAAATATGTCGAGGAGCGAAGAGTAGACTCCACGGACAACGTGGCAGATTCGCTGGCAAAATAATTGAGCCAGCCGAAAATGAAAGTTCACCTTAAGAAGATGGGACTTAGATTAGTGGCCAATTGGCTTTAGTCCAAGTGAGAGATTATTAGATGTATATCCTAAAAGTCAATATGGCTGACACATTATAATAAAGCTAGAACATAATTTTGTACTTTATATATTGATTTGATCAATAAAAGGGTAAGTTTATTTTTCATTCAAGTATGATGTGTCCTTCAATCGTCCATGAAATTAACTTTTCGATATATATTCTCAAAGTGTTGAGAATTAGAGACATGTATTTAATTCCTAAATACTTTCGATTATAGTATCATCATGAGGATGGTGATCGATTCGAATAGATCGGTGCATAAATTATTTTTTTCAAGGTAGATGAGTCTCTGATCTATAGTATAGAGACACTGAGCGATGAGTGCGGATAGTTGTTAGAGAATAATTAGTACTGAGCATGACCATACGAGAGATCACTTAGATTTCTACTCGATCATCAATGATTGTCTCGATGTTGTAGTTGTGTGAATGGTCCTTTAACCTATGATGGTATGACTGCTCGCAGTGAGGCTGCTGACGTTTGACTGGCACATAAATATGATCTTAATGAGCCCTTGTAGTAGATGTTGACGATAATTGATCCACTGTAGGAGTAGGGTGCGCATCAAGATGAAATCTATCAACCTTGATAGAAAGGAGTAGTCCTATGAAATTTGAGAGACTAAGTCCGAGAGTCTGTGGCCACAGCAGTGTGATTGATGGAAAAATTTTTTCATAAGGATCACAATTGAACTTGTGCTGATCAAATTTATCATATGACTGATGATGAGGTTTGACGATTTATCTATGACCTGCCATCTAATCAGGACTCATGATAGAGGGATTGAATCATACGTTAACTACACCTTGAGGTTCATTTTCGATTCTATTGGGTTGTCACCACATACTGCTAGGTGTCACTGGTAGATTGTGAGAGCTCACTAGGGTTGTTCGAGATCGACAATCCTTAATGAGTTAGAGTGAAATTGTTCCAATGCATTGAAAAGAGTTTCAATGATACTACGATAGTGATCATTGTATATCTCATTATCAGATAGAATTGAACCTATGGGGTCACACAACAAAGGGATTAGACCTGAAATAAGCAATTGGGCTTATGAAGTCTCAATTGAGTTTAGAGAAATCCTATTGGATTCAGGATAACCTTGCTAGCATATGGTTGGATCCAATTTTCTTTTTACATTTGAAATTCTTATTTGATAAGATTAATTCAAACTAAATTACCTGCTAATTACTTAAATGAATTAGATTCATTGGGTTCTAATTGTTGGGTGCCTATAGTTTTGGATCAAATGAATTAAGGGTGCAAGTCCTTGATTAATTTTTTTCTTAGTTTTGAATGGGTGTCACTTCATTTGATCAAGTTGGACATCTCCACCTATTAGACAGCGTGTGGATCCTTTATGGGGCATCCCTTGGGTACAAAGAGGGCTGTGATTTTATGGGTACAAGGGCTCCAATTGTTGGCGCCTAATAGATTTCCTGAAAGAAGTTAAATAACTTAAGTTATAAGAAAACCTAATGTAAGTAGGACTTGTATTAAGTACTTGTTTGGTTTTGGATAGGATTCAAACCTTATGCTTATTTAAAGGGACCTCCTCTAAGGTCCCTAGGCACTTCAACCAGCAGCCCATGCCTCCTCTTAGAGAGCTCCACGCCCCCTCTCTTCTCCTCTCCCTCTCTTCTCCCTTGGAGCATCAACACCCAAGTGTTGGGCATCCCTTCTTCCTCTACGTCTAAAAGGCTGTTGGGCGTCCTCTTGTGTGCTGGTTTCTAGTCCATGGTAACAGCATACAATTGAAGGTCCAACATTCTAACAGGCTAAAAATAGATTGTTAATAGGTTTAAAAGAGGGTCTAATGGTCTAAACAGTTCTATGTGAACTCCAAAACAAAATCCTAATAGACTTATTGCAGAAGTTAACTTGATCCAGTGCTTCTTGATCAGTTTATAAACAAATTGACCAGACAGACTATTTTGAGAGGACAGCTGATATGGAGTTGAACAACGGCTTCTGAACAAACTTCAAGATCGAATAATTTCTGATTAAGGTCAGGCTTCAAATTGAAATTGTTTCAGAACTTCTACTACAGTCTTCAGATTTCAGGTTTCAGTCAAAAAATAATAATGCACACTTCAGTATTTTAGCATCATTCTGAACCAAGATTTGGGTAATTTCCAATATATAGCGGACTCCAGACTTTATAGAATGATTTTTAATCATTACGATCTCATTCCAGTCTGTGAATCAAAATTGACAAGCTAGTTGCAGCTCATCTAATTCTGTTGAAGCTGGCTGAAATGGGTGAGAGCTGATCTATAAGGAAAACCCGTCAGAACCTGTTTTTCCTGATCTGAAAACATACAGATTTCTGTCAAAACCTATAATTTTCTGTCTAGAACCTGGGATAACCATGCACGAGTGAGAGGAGTGGGGAAGGCTGAATTGCTTTCAACGGTTGATGCCCATGGTAGCATGAAGATTTTTCCTTAGCTCCAAAAAGTTGTCTTCGATAATATTTGATGTCCAACTATCAAAGAAGAAGATGATTCACTTGGAGAGCTCGGAGGCAGAGAGAGCTTCAAACATAAATACCCTGTGGTTCCTTTCTAACCAGATACACCAATAGCAGATGGCCAGAAGGGAGTCGAAGGCTTTGTTCACAATATGTTTAGGAAGATCCGACCTCCAATCACCCCAGATATCAGATAATCCAAAGGGAAGAAGGTAGCTATTTATACACTGAAGTAATTGGATCCAAATAGAATAAGAGTAGACGCATGAAATGAGTAAGTGATCAGCCATTTCAGAGTGGTTGGCACAGAGAGGGCACGAGCTTGGGCCATGGATTCCTTTCTTTGCTAAGATATCAGCAGTTAGAATCTTGTTCTGGAAGCTTAACCAGCTGAACACTTTAATTTTTTTGGGGATAGGCAGCTACCATATAATCAATCCAATTTGAGATCTCGTACCACTGTTCTTGAGAAACCGATAGCAGCTTTTGACCGTGAACCTCTTGCTAGAACTCTATTTCCAAAGCCTACCATTTCTTCCACTAGACAGGTGAGTTAAAAGACATATTAGAGTTAGGAGGCCAATCTCATTTTGAGCTGACGAAGGCAAAGGAGAAGCAAAATTGTTCATAATATCTCTATAGCTAAAAAACTCCAAAACACTATAGTTTTGTTTGGTGGCAAACAGGAAAAGGTGTGGTAGAAGAAGTCTTAACGACATATTTTGAGTCCATGTATCATACTAGAATACAGTTTGCTCTCCATCTCTAACCGAGACAACGGTAAAATCTTGAAATAGTTTGAAGTACTTCAGAAAACCTTTCATAAAAGATGAAGCTACTCAAAGGCAGTTTGAAGATGGTGCCGTTGGGGGATTTTTCTCATAGTAAATCTGCTGAACCAAATTTTGCCAGGTAGAACCTTGGTTGTTGAAATATTTCCACCACCATTTAATAAGTACCCGATTGGCACTTGAGAGGTCCATTACTCTTAATCCACCAAGATTTCTTGGTCTACAGACTTGGTCCCATGCTACTAAGTGTTTGACTTTGCTAGCTCCCTCATGGCCACCCCATAAAAAATTCCTATAGATTCGAGCAATCTGCTTGATGATTGTTTTTGGGACACAGAGAACAGACATCCAATACAGAGGTATATCACTTAAGATTGAATTTATTGGTGTGAGCCGCCCTGCAAGGGTTAGGGAGTTATGTTTCCATTAGGCTAGTTTTTTCTCCACTTGCTCAATCAAAAAATGCCAATATCTCTTCCTAAGAGAAAAAATGCAATGGGAAACCAAGATAAGTGAGTGGCAATTTAGAAAGTTGATAGCTAAGAATCCTAGCATAGCCACTGACTTCCTTAGAGGATAAGCCGATCCCTATCAACTTAGTTTTCTCAAAATTTATCTTAAGCCCAGTCATCAGCTCGAAGAAGGAGAGTATCAGTTTTAGAATGTTGATTTGATCCTTAGAAGCCTCACAGAAAACCACTGTGTCATCAGCAAATTGTAAACACTAAATTTTTTTTACTATATCCAATCAACCAATGCATGTAATTGATCCTTTTGAAGCAGCTTCACCTAACATTCTGCTCATAACATCTGTTAATAGGATAAATAACATGGGTGATGAGGGATCACCTTGTTTCAACCATTTTTGTTTTGAAACCATCGTCCAGGTTCGCCATTAATTAGAAGCGCTGAGTTAGAGGACCGAAGTAGAGTCGAGATCTAAGAAATCCATTTATCACCAAAACCTCTCATCTTTAACAGCTGCAATAAGAAATGCCAAGTAACATTATCGAATGCCTTTCTGAAGTCCAGCTCGAAGATGATACCTTTTGAGGTGTTTTTTTTTGCAGTGAGAAATTATCTCTGCGGCTGAAATCACTACAAGAAATTTGATTTTTTGCAACGAAATTTTTTCGTCGCTAAAAATCTTATTTTCGTCGCTAATAGTATTTGCGACGAAATATATCGTCGCTAAAAATTTGTAGAGAAAGCCTCGTAGCAAAAGACCTTAGCGACGAAAATATTTTATTTCGTCGTAAAAAATAGTAAACCCAGACGACGAAGTTATGTACTGTATTAGCGACGAAAATATTTTGTCGCAAGAGCTTAAATTTTCGTCGCTAAAATTGCAACGAAAAAAAATTTCGTCGCTAAATATTTTGATTAAAAAAATTTTTTTCTTATTTTTTGCGACAAAAATTAATTTCGTCTCAAAACTTAGCGACGGATTTCGTCGCAAAATAATTTGTCGCAAAACGTTCGTCGCAAAAATTGCGACGAAAAAAAATTTTCGTCGCTATAATTGCGACGAAAAAAAATTTCGTCGCTATAATAGCAACGAAATAAAATTTTCGTCGCTATAATGGCGATGAAATAATAATTTCGTCGCTATAATTGCAACGAAATAAAAATTTCGTCGCAAAAAGTTTAAATTTTTAGCGACGAAACTTTTTTTCGTCGCTAAAATAGCAACGAAATAATTTCGTCGCAAAAATTGCGACGAAAAAAAAAAATTTCGTCGCTATAATGGCGACGAAATAATAATTTCGTCGCTATAAGGATGACGAAATAAAAATATTCGTCGACATAATTACGATGAAATAAAAATTTCGTCGCAAAAGTTATAATTTTTAGCGACGAAACTAAGACTTTCGTCGCAAAAATAGCAACGAAATAAAAAATTTCGTCGCAATGAATAATAAATATTTTATTTTTTGGGTTCACAAATTTTTTTTGCGACGAAATTAATATTTCGTCGCTAAAATAAATTTTGGATAAAAAATAAAATTTTTATTAATTTTTCAAAAAAACCTGCTCAAATACAAATTATCTGATCAACCATATTTTAAATAAACAGTATGTTAACACAATAAAAATATTCTAAGTCAAAAGACCAATTTCAAATAACAAAAAGTTTCATAACCATCTTTGTCATATACAAAAATATAAGTCCATACACCATTTTAAATTTAAAATAAGTACAAACTAAGTATGATCTGACTCATTGGCCTCGTTCCCTCCTCCAGGCGTCGATCCCTGACCCGATACGTGTCGCGATGGTGGTGCAGAGGCGGCATCATGTGACTGTAGAGGTGCTAACTTAGAAGCATCAATATCGAGCCGTCCCGCCACCGCAGCTACGATCCTCTCGAGCGTCTGACTACGATTCATCCAGTAACTAATCTGATCTTGCATCATGCTCATGGATGTCCTAACTGCCTCTGGCACCGATGCATCATCAGACCGGCCGGATGACGAACTGCGTGATTTTTTGGACCGCATGCTATGACCAGATCCTAGCTGCCGTCCGAGGACGGTATCCAAAATCGTATCATCTGTCATCAAACAAACCTGCATAACAAATTTAGTTATTGTCAAGAACAACTCTACATTTCAAACAATAAATAGAACACTAAGAATTAAAATTTAAAAATTACAAAAACCGAATATGCGGCCGAATGGAGAAGACCTCAACCAAGATTATCTGATATACTTTATTAACATAAAGCAAATATGATGTAATAGGAAATTAACTCAATTATGAAATCACAGGTTAAATTATCATTAGAAAAAGACTACAAGTGTAGCAAGACCGGTCCAAACTGCTTAGTTTAGGGGGGTACTGTACCAAATCAATACAGATTCAGCATGGAAACTGGTCCAAACCGAGCAAAATCGCTAAGTTCTGCTCAGCACCAACCCATACCATCCAGTTTGGAGTAGTATCCTGATACAAAAGTGAGAATACATACCTTATCATACTGACCGTACTCTATCGAACCAGTAACATACCAGTACGGTACCTGGTACCGAGATTGCGAAGCTTGAAACACTACTTTGGTCATATTGTGTAGCTATGGAAGTAGATAGTACCTTTTGCATATAGATGCACACCAATATAAATATACGATGTACATACAAAATACATACATATACATTAGAATTCCTAAATAAATTTCTTCAATAAAAATCATCGCTCAAGGCTCTGAATTCAATGGCAGGGTTTGAGAACTTATAGTGACATGCATCAATCAAATAAAAAACATATGTTATGTATATCCAGTATCACAAATCACATGAATGGGAAGGTCAATTGCCATTTTCCAACAAGTGCCCCAAAAAGCTAAATAAATGATTTCTTTGTAATAGAATATTTGTGCAAAATAATGTGCTCCACCATTAATATGAAAAGGAATTTTTTTACTTTTTTATTAGATACAAAAAGCAGCTACTGCTAATTGATACAAATTTATTGCACTATTTCTATTTTCGCAAGTTGAAACTCAAATGATCTAACAAGAACAACATGTTTCAAGTTACAACATTGCCTAAAAATCATTCTGACTGGCAAAACTTCTCAAATATGCTACACATTAGCAATAAGAGCATACCTTCCTCAATTTTGGAAAGAAAATTCGAAACTGCATCTTCTCCTGGTCCAAACATTCTGACATTTTCAGGTGTTCTGCATCTTTCTTCATATCAAGATGAACTGTTGTTGCTAGGTTTACATCTTCTGCCCACTCTCGTTTCAAGCGAGCAAAGTAATGCTCTTTAGCCTTTTCAAGTCTAAGCTTCCCTCCTTTCCAAGTACATCCATTATACTACGCCAAAATGATTAAAAAATATCAGAGGAGATTGAATAGAAGCCTGAATGAAGGACACGTGGTATATTCAGCACTTTCGAAAGCCATTAAGGCATTCAAAGCATTTAAAACCAGCTAAACCAGACTCTGCTAGCATCCCTCCCACACAGGCAGCAAATAAATGAAAATAAGATGGAAAGAGAATGGGTCTGACAACAATGAAGTCATGCTTAAAAATTCCAGACCACAATTTAACCTTTAGATTCAGAATTTTAATCAACACAACCATTCCTTCCCCCACCGGTTGATACAATTAAAAATAATAAACTCATTGATACAATTGAAATTGCTTAAAATGATTGGTTTAAACATGAACAAAAGCTAATAGCAAGAGAGATGAATACAATGACCAATTTGAGGAGGAACCGAGGAAGGAAAGAGATAAACAAACAGTTAGCAGACCTCAAACACTAAAGAATATATCAATCCTAATATCCCTGTGCATATGAACTACCAACTAAGAAAGTGTCGAAATTAAAGCCAATAATTGAAGCCAACAACAACAACAAAGAAGACAAACCTCATATGAAATATCCATTTTATTAAGTGGGAAAGAAAAGGAGGGGGAAAAAGTCTCCATTTCTATCTCATCTCTACCGTCTCCTCTCCTCTACCATGTATCGCTCGTCTTCCTCCAATAGATCTAAAAGCAAAACCTAACAAGACAGCGCAAAAATCTCCCAGTTTCACTACTAACAACAGCATTTTTTTTTTTCGTTGAAGGGGGAGGGGGATTGGAGAAAAACATGACTAACAAGATTAAAAACAAGAACAGCAGCTACAACATGATTCACGATTCTCCTTAAGTTTCTCTTCAAAGATTGCTACATCTCCTTAAGGTTCAAGAGGAAGAAGGAGAACCATTCACCACATTATTGTTGCCGCCCCTATTGTCATTGACAATGCCAAGGCCATTCCCCTCGCCACCGCCACCTCCACCTCCACCTCCGCCGCCGTGGCTCACCTCGTTTCTTTTCGATGATGGGCTGCCATGATATGTGTGCTTGTTGTTATGCATCCACACCTTGAAGATCCCCCTCTCGACGCCGATTTGCTGGCAGAATTCCTCGACGACCGCCTCGTCCTTCTTCTGCATCTTCCACCCCAGCCGCTCCGACATCTCCTGCATCCTCTCCTTCTGCTCTGAGCTGAATTTGGTTCTGAACCTCTTCCTCGGCATCGCCCCCACAACCGCATGCGGTGGCCCCTGAAAGCCCCCCGAAGACACCGTTATAGGGGCGGCCATGGTGTGGGTGGACCCGGGACCACCACTGGCGGCGCCGCTGAGGGCGAGGAGCATGTGGGGAGCGGACGAGTACGGGGGCGGTGACCCAGAGGTCCGGCGCCGGCGCCGGAAGCGCCGCTCGCCGTCGTCGTCCTCGGACGACTCGTCCTCGTCGTCGTCGGCGTCGCTGTCGTCGTGGCATTCTCTTATCAATGCGATTAAGAAGAACCAACAAACAGAAATGAGATCATCAAAGTGACCAACATAATGGGATAAAAGACAAACGTAAGCCAATGCAAATATTATGCTGGCGGTCCGGTTCGCAGCACCGGAGGCGACGAGGAGGAACAGGAGGAACTCCTCCAGGAAGGCACCAGAGGCGGCCGCGTCCTTGGCGTCGGGAAGGGCGGCGAAGGCGGAGACGAATCGGACGGTGCGCTCGGCGGCGAGGGAGCGGCGGGCGCAGTCGAAGAGAGGGGTCAGGGCTCGGGCGATGGAAGGGAAGAAGAGGCCGGGAGGGGCGGAGGAGCGGAGGGCGGAGAGCTCTCTCAGCTTCCGGGTGTGCACGGCGTGGGAGAGCCGGCACTCGTCCAGAACCCTCGTGATCTCGCGATCTCGCGGAGGGCTCGACGGCGGTGGGGAGGGAGAGAGAGAGAGGATGGTGGCGGGGAGGGAGAGGACTTACCGGGAAGACGACCGGCGACCGGGGAACGACGACTATCGCCGGAGATCGGGGAGGGAGAAGATTTGGATGACCGCGGCGGAGATCGGGCCGGGAGGGAGATCGGTTTTTTCAATTAGGGCAGAATACCTTCGGTTTTATTTTTAAGTAAAACATATTTAGCGACGAAATAAATTCGTTGCTAAAAATAAATTTTCTGTCGTCAAAAAATTTAATTTTTTGCAACAAAAATATTTTCATCGCAAATGATTAATTTTTGGCAACGAAAATTTATTTCGTCGCAAATGATCGGGAAATCAAATTTCTCGCAACGAAACAAATATTTCGTCGCTAAAAATTAAATTTTTGACGACGTAATTATTTTCGTCGCAAAAAAAAATTTAGCAACGAAAAATTTTTCCGTCGCCAAAAAAATTTTTTTTTGCGATGAAAAAATTTTCGTCGCTAAAAATCAATTCTAGCAACGAAATTTAAATTTTCGTCGCAAAATATTCAAAAATTTTTTAATAAAATAAAATTTAGCGACGCAATAGTTTCGTCGCTAAATATAAATAAAATTGGTCGCAAAAGTCTTTTTTTTTAGCAACGAAAAATCAATTTCGTCGTAAAAAATATAATTTTTTGGCGACAAAATTTTTTTTGTCGCAAAAAATAAATTTTTAACTACGAAAAAAAATATTTCATCGCCAAAAAAACTATTTTTTGCAACGAAAAAAAATTTCGTCGCTAAAAATGAACTTCTAGCAACAAAAAAAAAAAATTTCGTTGCAAAAGATATAACTTTTTGCAACGCAATTTTTTTCGTCGCAAATACCTAATTTTTGGGGATGAAATTTAAATTTCGTTGCAAAAACCTACTTTTTTGCGACGAAAAATATTTCGTCGCTAAAATTTCGTCGCAAAAAATTAAATTTCTTGTAGTGAATAAAGCTCTCAAGGATGAAGCGACCTCCAATGAAAGCTGGTTGCAGGAAACCAATAAATTGATGAATTGGATAGTTGCCAAGAAAAAACCTTAGAGATCAGTTTTATGACCCGTTCTCGATACTTATGGGGCGGTAGTCTCGGACAAAGAAACAATCATTTTTCTTTGGAATTAGAGAGATGAACGTGTGATTCATTCTGGACAGGTCTGCCTTTGAGTGGTGAAAATCGATGAAAACTTTCAAAATATTCCCCTTGATGGAGTCCCAGAAATGCTAGTAAAAAGACATTGGAAACCCTTCAGGTCACGGAGTCTTGTCACTTCCTAAACTAAAGAGAGCAGCTCTTATTTCCTCCTCCATGAATTGATCATGGAGATCTGAAAGGTCTTGTCTGGGGCCAGGGTACAGTTTACTCCATACTGCTTCCATTTGTGGCATTGCTTCGGAACCTAGAACAGACCTGTAATATAAATAAAAAGCTTCTTGAATTCCATTTTGCGTTGTTACGACCCTTCCATTGCTGCTAACTCCAAAGATTTGATTTTTTTCTTCTCCTAATGCTGGCTTTGAGATGGAAAAATTTTGTGTTTCGATCTCCTTCATGCAGCCATTGCACTCGTGACCTTTGCTTGCAGAAAATTTCCTCCTGGTTTAATAACGGTTCCAATTGTTGCTTCAGTGTTTGTCTCTCATTCCGCTTTTCAACTGATAGGCTTCTAAATTCTTCGATTGAATCTAATTCATGAATTCTAGTTGAAATTTCTCTTTTGTTCAGAAAAATGTTTGGGTTGAGATCCTTGCTCCAGCTCCGCAGCTTTTGCCTTAGAAATCTATGTTTGCCAACTAGAGAAGCCACTGAGTCATCTTTGCTGGGGGCATTCAACCACCACTCCCTAATTAAGTCATCGAAACCCTGGAGTGTATGCCAATAGTTTTCAAATCTGAACGGTCTGCTCCGAGAACGATGAAGATCCTCACGGGGTTTGAATAAGAGCAGCAGAGGAGTATGGTCTGAGGTGATACGAGCTAAAGGGACCAAGGAAGAAAGAGGATAGAAATCGTGCCACTCTAAGGTTGAAAAACATCGATCTAGCTTGGCCAAGCATGCATTTTCTCTGAAGTTGGTCCACCTGAAACGCCTGCCAGCAAGGTTGAGTTCCAAAAGGTCGATGTCATTAATAAAATGATTGAACTCCCTAGAAGCCGAGAAGCTACTTGACACTCCAAGCCTCTCTGTAGTGAATCTGTTGATGTTGAAGTCAACCACAGCAAGCCAGGGGCCTGGGTATTTCAATCTGATAGATCTTAATTCCTCAGAAAGGGTCTTTCTACGGATACAGTCATGAGGTCCGTAAACATTAGTAACTAGCCAAGAAAAACTATCAACTTTGGAAGTGAAGCTTATGGTTAAGGAATAAACACCGGTAGATAAGAGTGAGCCCTCTAGTTCAGCATTGCACCAACCGGTTAAGAAACCACCAGAAGAGTTAACAGCATCCTTGAAGTGCCATTTATCAAGTACAGCCCCCATGACCACCGTCAGAAGCTTGGAGTTGCAATGGTTTAATTTAGTCTCCTGAAGGCAAATGATGTTGCTTTTAGAGTTTTGAATGGTCTTTCTGATCAACTTTCTTTTAGAAATGAGGCCCAAACCTCTTACATTCCAGCATAGAAGCGACATTGGATGATATCAGCAAACCACAATGAAGGTAGGAGAGGAAGGCAGCTAGAAACAAAAGCTACTCCTGACTCAAAACCATCATGACCACAGCAATGTAAGCAGCCAACAGAGTGCCTACCAGTGGATCCAACTAGCAAAACCATGGCACAAGATAGCCAGCTAGAGCGATGTAAGCAAGGAAGCTGTATAAGAGAGCAGCAGATGATAATACTGTAGCAAAAACCAAGAAACCCGGCCAATCCCACTTGCATCGTCAATAATCTTGCAACGAAGCTGCTCCAAGGATTTGAGCTTAGAGGCAGTAGCGTCCAGGTTTTTGGTAAGGATGTCGGCACCACATTTACGAGCGAGCTTAAGCAAATCTCCGGATGTCAAGGAGTTGATGAAGAGGATGTCCTCCTCCGAAAGGGAGAGACCCTCCATACCAAGAGCTCGAACCTTCTTAGTGCGAAGTCTGGGACTTTGCTTCAAGAGTTTGGGAGTCGGAGAAAGAGAAGATGGGCTATGGGAAATCAGGTTTTCCTTCAAGGTAGAGAAGGCCTTGGCTACAGGAACGAGGTATGGGCAAACGTTAGCAAGTCTTGATGGTTTTTGAACTATGCTGTTGATAGGAGATAGCCTGACCCAGGCAAAGGATGGTAGGAGCTCAAGTCTCGATAGAGATAGCACACCAGATTTGAGGGGACCAAGAGAACAAGGCTATATTAATTAACAAGGAACAAAGGTCATTATCCGTTGGGACGAAGGAATTCAAATTCAAAATCGTGAGGCTCGAGGGGCTTAGCTTAGGTGTGGATCCAATGCAGAAGGGCAAGGAGATGATGCGACAGTAAATAATGGCATGATGCGACAGCGGAGATGATCGGAAGACCCAGAGATCCTTGGCTAGCTCCGGCGAGCAATCGCCGGACAGGGAGAGATGGTGCTTCCAGTAACCTGGGGGGGGGGGGGTGTTGTGTTTGATTGGCAGGGCTAAACCAATACTCCCAATCATCGACATGAATGGCATCGCTATCTTCCTCAGAGGAGTCGACACGAGGAGCATGAACCATTGAAGAGTTAACCAGCATCTTAACCAAGTAGGTCTGGGCTTCAACCATTACTTCCACCTCCGCCGGGATAGAGTCAAGATCGTCGCAGAAGAATTGGATGTCGAAGCAGCTACGGTCATCCCAGCGAAGGCTCGAGAGGCTTGCCCGATGCGGAACACCAAAACCAGAGATCAGGTAAGCCACAGCCTCAGCATTCTAGCAAGGGAGAGGAAGGTTATACAAACTAGCAAAGACCTCAAATCGGATTTTGTGAGGGACACCACGTTTGAACTGATCTCAATGATTAACATTAAGGGAGAATCCTTCTCTACGAATGTGACCAAGAGCCACAAGTGATTGGACAACTTCATACGAGGGACATGAAACGAAAAACTGATTTTCCTTTTCTAGTCTCCTGGTCGTCCAGGAACCAACAACCATGGCTTGATGAGCAACGGTACTGGCGACATCCACCACCGTAATGGGTTTCCCAAAGGACTCGACAAGAGCCACACTTCCAAGGTACTCCGATATCTCTGCCATTACAGTAGAAATAGGAATGAAAGCCTTGCACCTGAGATGCGGAGCCGGAGGAAGGTGGGGCTCGGTCTGGGAGGAAGGGTGGGGCGAAGACATTGGGAAGGGGGTAGCTTGCATTGGTCGAGGAAATTTACATTCCGTAGTCGGACCAACTAAGCCGGTAAGATGGCACAGGCAAGATTTTTGTGCACAGGATTTGTAAGTATGGCCAAAGCGAAGGCAGTGAAAGCATTTAGTTGGGTTCCTACAATCTTGCTTGAGGTGGCCACGATCACCGCATTTAAAGCAGAGGCCCTTTTTGAACGGAAGAGGCGCCGGAGGTTAACGGCGGAGAGGAATGGAAGCGGCAGACTGCGAGGGCGAGTGGTGGCAGGGAGAGGGATGCGCAACCATACTGGGCTTGTCTGAGATCGAACATGGCTCCCTAACTGCATCAGCATACGATTTTCCAAAGCTTAGCTGGGTAGAGCGGCGGAGTGGCTTCTTAGCTCTGCCTACAGGGATTGGGCGAGATCTCCTTGCCAAGAGAGGCCTTCTTCTAGATGCCAAAATCCACTTCCCACTCACTGCAGGTTGAGGGGCTTTAACGAAGCACCAAGTGGCAGAAAGAGAGGATGGAAAATTATTAGGATTTGATGTCTCGAGATTCGATCCATATTGAGCCCACAGCGAGATTCGCGATGAAAAATGAAGTCCAACGAAATCAGGATCATCCCAAACGAAGCTCGGATGGCCGAGATATGTGCTTTTGAAGTTTGCACGAAACTCGAGACGACGGAGGACCGCCGGCAGCTGACGGCGGGGCAGCGATGGCACAACCGCAGGAGGCATGACGCTGCCCAGCACGCAGCAGTGCGTGGGCCAGGGGTGCAGGGCACAGCCCAGTGCTGGGCGCACGGCCCAAGCGCGAGCGTGCGGCCCGATGCGGGGCATGCGGCCCAAGCGCGGGCGTGCAGCCCGGCCCAGGCACGCAAGGGGCGTGGCTCGGGCCCAGGCACGCACGGGGCGTGGCCCGGGCCCAGGCGCTTGGCGCGAGCACGGCCCAGGCCCGCGCGCGCGGGCCGGCCCAGGCCCAGGCGCCACGCCTAGGGCCTGTACCCCGATCCACCGTGGATCGGGTGGTCCACGGCCCAGCACGTGGAACGCGTGGGTGTTTCCCACGTATTTCGTGCAGTCCACGATACTATTCCATAGACTGATTGTGATCGAACGGCTCTGGGAGGCTTACAGTCTTGATCCAACGATCGGAGAGGTTTTTAAGCTTGATTAGGATTTCTAATCCTAATCTAAGAGGTGTTTAAGGCCTTTGAAAGGACCTGCATAGGGAACAATGGCTTTGGTGGTGGTTGTGGCTTGGTTTTTCTCACGAAAAACCAGTGAAGCCTGTGGACGTGCGGTGCGAAGATCAAAATCCGAGACAAGAGAGAGAGCCGTATGCTGGGAGAGAAGGAGCATGGCTCCTGGACAGCGAACAGTGGTCGCTTCAGGGGTTCAGAGGGGTCTTCCAAGAGAGAGCTTTTGTGAGGGAAACTTTCTGTGAGAAAAAAATTGGGTGTATAAGGGTTGAGGGTGAGATCTCTTTTTGTAATATTTCTCTTTCATAGTGAAGTTTGCATGCCCCATGGAGGCGAATCCTTTTGTGGTTGATCCACATATTTTAATTATTTTTATTTTATTTCTTCTTTCTTTCTGCTGCATCGTGTGATACTGAAATGATCTTGGGAGGTGATGTCTTGGCCAGACATCCACCCAACAAGTAGTATCAGAGTAAGGCGGTACAAAGATGCAGATTACAGCAATGGTGAGCAAGACTAAAGATGGAGAAGACAGGAACAATCAAGATGGAGATCAACAAGTTTGATGGGAAGAGCAATTTTTCCTTGTGGCAAGTAAGGGTGAAGGACGTGTTCATCCAACAGAGGTTGATCGATGCTCTCTTATGCAAGGAGAAGCCAACCATCATGGAGGTGCAGGATTGGAAATGGCTACAGATGCAGGCGGTGAGTACCATCCGCATGTACCTAACGGATGAGATGATGATCCATGTGCTGAGCGAGACTTCTCCAATGATGCTGTAGTCGAAGCTCGAAGAGTTGTACATGGCAAAGTCTCTCACCAATATTTTTTTCATTGGGAGGTAGTTTTACCAGCTATGGATGACTGAGGGATAGAGCATGCAGGAGCATTTAAGCTATTTTCAGAAGATCCTCACCGACCTCCTCAACGTTGGTGAGAATATTGAGGAGAAGATCAGTGTGCTGATTTTGCTGGAATCACTTCCCCCTTCGTACGAGTCCTTGGTGACTGTTCTTCTAATAGAAAAGAGCACCATCAAGATGGATGAGGTCACCACGGTGATACTCCAGAACGAGATTCTCAGGAAGGAGAATCTGGCTTCAAGCTTAAGTGGTGGTAGCTCAGCTTTAGTGGCTTTTGGAGGAGTAGAAGGTGGTAGACAGAGCGACAGGAGATCACGATGAGGGCGGTCCAAGTCCAGGAGGGACTTGAGCAAAATCAGATGTTACTAGTGTGAGGAGTTGGGGCATCTAACCAGAGATTACTCTCAACTCAAAAATTGGACAGTGGCTATTGTAGCGACGGCCGGCAGTGATTCAGATGGAGATGTTTTGGTGATATCTGACGAGGTATCTACTTCTTTCCAGCAGTAGATATTAGATTCTGCATGCACCCATCATGTATGTTGCAGAGAGGAGTACTTTGACTCCTTGAAAAATATGAAGGCACTGTATATCTGCTGGATGGATCGAGCTGTGCGATCAGAGGCATTGGGATGGTCAGCTGGAGGACACATGATGGTGTTCTGAGGAGATTGGGGGAGATCCGATACATACTCGATTTTAGGTGGAGTCTTATCTCAGTTAGTAGATTGGATTCGAGAGGCTACAGGACGATAGCTGGTGAAAAAATTTTGAGGGTGCTATACGGCGATAGGATTGTGCTGGAGGAGAAAAAGAGGAGCAGAGGATATTATTACTTGACGAAAAGCTCAGTATGAGGTGGAGCTTCGGGAGCTAGGTGGAGCCTAGAACGAGGTGGAGCTCCAGATGGAGGTGGATTGGGCACGAGACAAGAGACTCGGGAGGAGGAAAGGTGACGTTGCAAGGTGAGATTCCTATTGCCGCAAGATGATGCCCCGAGTAGGTCTCAGGTCAGGAGGAGCATAGCATACGATGGAGATGGGATCGAGCGACCTAGCTCGACTCCCATGTTTGTCCATCCATGATCAGCAGGCGATTGCCCCAGGACATGGGGGCGAGGAGATCCAGAAGCTCTCAGAGTTAGGAGGAGATCGAATATCGAGTCAAGATAAAGATTGTTAGAATTTGATGTCTCAAGATTCGATCCACATTCAGCTCACAGCAAGATTCGTGATGAAAAATAGAGTCCAACGAGATCAAGATCATCCCAAACGGAGCTCGAATGGTCGAGATACGTGCTTTTGAAGCTTGCACAAAACTTGAGGCGATGGAGGACCATCGGTGGTCGATGGCGGGCCGACAGAGCGGCGGTGGCACAGCCACAGGAGGTGGGATGCCTCCCAGCATGCGGCATCACGCGGGCCAGGGGTGCACAGCCCAGGTGCGGGCGCACGGCCCGGCCCAGGCACGCACGTGGGGCACGACCTGAGCCCAGGCACCTGGCGCGGGCGTGGCCCAAGCCCGTGCGCATGGGTCGGCCCAGGCCCAGGCACCGCACCTGGGGCCTGTACCCCGGTCCATCATGGATCGGGTGGTCCACTGCCCAGCGCGTGGACCGTGTGGGCGTTTCCCATGCATTTTGTGCGATCCACGATACTATTTCATGGACCGATCACGATCAGACGGCTTTAGGAGGCTTGCGGTCTTGATCCAACAGTCGGAGAAGTTTTTAAGCTTGATTAGGATTCCTAATCCTAATCTAAGAGGTGTTTAAGGCCTTTAAAAGGGCCTGCACAGGGAACAATGGCTTTGGTGGTGGTTGTGGCTTGGTTTTTCTCACGAAAAACCCATGAGGCCTATGGATGTGCGGTGCGTAGATCAGAACTCGAGAGAAGAGAGAGAGCTGTACGTTGGGAGAGAAGGAGCAGGGCTCTTGGACAGTGGACAGCGGTCGCTTCAGAGGTTCAGGGGGTCTTCCAAGAGAGAGCTTTTGTGAGGAAAACTTTCTGTGAGAGAGAAATTGGATGTACGAGGGTTGAGGGTGAGATCTCCTCTTGTCATATTTCTCTTTCATAATGAAGTTTGCATGCCCCGTGGAGGTGAGCCTTTTTGTGGCTGATCCACGTATTTTAATTATTTTTATTTTATTTTTTTTTTCTTGCTGCATCACGTGGTACCAAAAAGATCTTGGGAGATGGTGTCCTGGCCAAATATCCACCCAATAGAAATGATGTTGAGGTAGCACAGATGGCATGGCACCGAAGACACCCGCCGAAGAGGTGAAAGAAGGCCTCTTACTTTCATGAACTCCAAGGGGAATGGTGTTTGCGCCTGTGAGGGGAGGAAATGAGGGAGGAGGAGCTTTGTGGAGTGCTTCCCTATAATGTCAGGATGAATACTGCGATTCCTTGGGAGAGGACGAAAAGAGGCCCTTTGTCCGTACATATTTCGCTGTAGCTTCGCCACTTCTCCACCACCTTTCTGGATGTACTGCACTTCCAACATCATGAAGAAATCGACGAACTGCGCAGAGATTTTGCTGTAACCACACCGTCTCTCTCTAAAGGATCGGGAGCTTCTCACTCTAACATCCATCACTCTAACTTATTGCAATAATCTTCAATTAATTATACTTTTAGTCTATGGAGTTTACCATGCTTCTTAAAATGGCTTATGAAGTTCAAAAATCTGAAATTTGGCTCTTTTAATTTTTAAATCATTTAAATATGATTCTTTATCTAGATCTCGGTATTTTCTCTCATTGAAAATTCCAGCTGATGAAGATTGATGCTTATATGGTAAAAATAAATATTTATATGGTAAAAACTATATAAATGGAAATGATGTGGCATTAACTATGGTGATGTGGTGTAGCTGATATGGCATGATAGATGAAAATTTTTATTTTCATGATGTGACATAGGTGATAATGTGGCATATGGATGATGATATGGCATATACATGATAGTGTAGCATGTTTTGTAGAATGTTTTACCCAAAAATATCTAGTCATCGATTGTTATGTCATCATTTATATGCCATATCATCATTCATATGAGCGATGATATCCATATAGATGATGACATGATATATAGTTAATGATGTTGTATATGGATGATGATATCGTATGTGCTATAAAATTTTCTATCCAAAAGTACCTAATCATTGAGTAGCACATCATCACCTATATGCCATGTCATCGTCTATGTATCATAAGTTATATTTTTGATGTTCAAAATTTCACAAATATTTTTACATGCTTATAGTTTAAAAAATCTTTAATTAAGTTCTTTGATTTTTAAGTATGATTTAGTTTAAATTAATATTGTTGCCGCTTCTCCTCAAGGTCGGCCAATGTGGTGGGATAGTTTAGACTCTCTGTGATGCATTGGAATGATCAGATGCTGGCTAAGGCCTTCAGGACCTGCAAAAGAAGCCCTCACATGTTGGAGAAGAAGGTGGGGGGTTCTCCGATGGGGGACCCTCCAATGTTTGAGTGAGCAGAATCTTGAGAAGGAAAGAACAGAGGAGGAAGAGGGAAGTGAGAGTTTGAATCCTTCCCTTTTTCCTCTTTCCTTCATTTTATAAGAAAAAAATTGACAAGTTGTTAGAGCCTGTCAGAGCCGGAGAGGTGGCCATCAGGGGCCAGAGTGGTGGTGTCAGCAGGTTGTTATGGTGTTAGGTAATGAACTGTTGTAACTGAATACTACTTAGTGGATTCCGCACGCTAGGGAGATTCAGTGGCATCTGAACTTGGGGATGGTGCTCAGAGAATTGGGGCATGATGGAGTGGGATCAGTTAGTGCCTGACGATATTGTCCTCATCGAGCTTTCGATCTTTGGTGTGTCACTAGGTGCAGGCCGATGTCTGTGATGCGGCCCGAGCCGTGTGTCTTGAGCTACCAGGTCATGACACCAAGTGTCCGCTATGTCATAGGAAGGTGGCCATGTCATCAGGTGGATAAAATGTAGTCCAACACTTGCCCCTCACTTTCTAGTCTAAAGAATTCATACTGTAAAGTAGTTTATTTCTCAAAGTCAGGCATCAAGGTGAGTCTCCTTGTTGTTGTGGCGACAAGTTGACGGAGTTCAAGCAATCGACCTCTGCTTTGGGCTTGTCTTGATGTGACGAGAGATTGATGGCAATTCGGATTGGCAATGCCTTACTTCAGACCGTTGTCGAGGCAGGTCTTTGGATTGAGTCTACGGTGATCGAGTGCTCCTAGGTCCAATCAATGTGGGGTTTGCTATGATGCATCTCGACTGTGGATCTATCTGCTGCACCTTGCGGTCATTGGGAGTCATGGTGAAAAAGATAGTGCATCATCTGATTTTGAAAAGAGGTCAACATGTCTTTTCCATCATTAATATCAGTGCAGGATTTGAGGTATTGTGATGATTTTGAGTGGAACAACTTCCTGCCTATCCTTTCTGCTTGCGACGTGGTGCCACATGGTGACGCACTGGTCATCGGATGAGAATGGAGAGATTTGAGCCGTTGGAGGTCTCCATATTTACTTGGCGATCTTGGTTTCATCCCTACTTTCTGCCATTGTCATTGCTGCTTAGTTTCTGAGTTTTCATCGCTAGGGTCTACCAATCGGAAAGCTTTCGAGTGCTACTTTATCAAAACTCCAGTAAGAAGCCTCTTCTTGGTTCCTTCAGCTCTTTGGGTAGTTTAGACTCTTCATCTTCCCACTTCGTTCCATAGTTCGTCATGGACCTAGGGTAGGTGAGAGCCTAGTCCTTGAGTCTTTCTAGATATTTCCTTCAATGGCTTTTGGCGATCGGGGTAGGGCATCCCTGGGACCCGACCATGAAGGATCCCATCTCATCGAACCTGACTTGAGGGTACTCTGATTTTTGTATTTCATTCCTCTGAGTTTAGGTTGGTTGTTCCTAGTAGGGATGAAAGAGTTTTGAGTCCTCCAAAAGTGGTGTCACCTTCTATGAGGAGGTGCTTCTTTCTGGTCTTCGATTTCTCCTTCACCCTTTCATCTCTGAAGTCTTTGACCATTATAGGATCCTTCCTACTCAGATGACCCCGAATGGGATTAGGGCTGTAATTGCCTTCATTTTGATTTGTGAAATTATCAAGGTCTCCCCTCGGTGTTCACTTTTTCAGTATTTTTTCACTTTGAAGGTGCACTCGTATGATGAGGGTTGGTGGTACTTTTCCCTCTGACTAAAGTGCAAGATCACAACTAGTCTTCCATCTTCAGTCCATAACTAGAAAAATAGGTTCTTTGTCTTTTCGGATCATTCTTGGGGTTTTAGGACCGTCTGAGGTCAGCCTCGACTGGACTCGACACTTGGGAAAGATCCCTTCCTATCAAATGTAGATGATTACAATAAATTGATCGAAATTCTGGCCATCCAGTTCAAGAATCTCCTAACCAAGCAGGGGTTGTTCGATGCAGGCATCAGCCTTGTCGATCCACGATGTAGGTCACTTTTCCTTGTAATTTTGTTCATCTTGTCTAGCTTCGGTTATTCGCAGTGAACTTTTTCTTGTTATTTTTGTTGCTGTAGAAATGAAGCTCAATTTTCAAAATCTTGCAGCTAATGTCACCATGAAGTTGTTGAAGAGGAAGGAGGGTGTGGGCCGCCTCCAGAGCTGGGCCCTCAAAGAGGAAGAAGATGACGACGTCGGGCCCCCGACCTCAATCGAAGCCGTCTGAAGTGGGGGCAACCTCTGAGGAGCCGAGGCCATCGATCCCCAAGTTTTTTGGATCGAAGGTTGAAATTATCATTCTGATGTCGATGGGTCCGAGTGTTCTTCTAAAAGTTGTCCGACCTCCCCCTCAGCCCGTCATCGAGAAGGAGATGACCACCTTGTCAAAGATGATGGAGAAGGTGCTTCGATGATCATGGATGGTTAGCTCGCTCAAGAGCTAACCGATCTTATCAGCCTTCCTACAGATCGAATAATATAGAGAGGTCTGACCATTGAGGGCACGCTGGGCACCTGCTCCACAGATGTCATTGCTGTGAGTTTTTTTTCATTCTCTTTCTCCATTTTTTCTTCTATCTTCCTATTAGTTTTTCCTGATCGCCTGATTTGTTGTTCAGGTGATCAACTCCTTTAACGTCATAAGGGAGGCTTTAGCTGATCAAGGTTGGGTTAAGGTGACTTTCGATGAGGAGTTGAGGAGGATGAAGGAGAAGTGGAAAAGGGTAGAGGGGGTGTTGTCAGTCGTCGAGCTAAGGCATGAGACCACCACCAGAGAAGGCCAAGATGTGAGGAGGCAGCTAGAGCCCGACCTCCAGGAAGCATGGGAGAAGGTGAGGTCCCTAGAGGAGAGTCTCAACAAAGAGTGAGAGGAGAGGAACATGGGACCTGGTCGATGACTACAAATATAAGACAAGGACTGACAACGCCATCACTGAATTTGAGGGTAAGATCCTGCAAGTGAGGGTTTGGGCTATGGAGGACTTCAGGATGTTGGCCATCTCCAAGGCTGAGGTGGTCGAAGGCATGATTTCTTCATACCACATTGGTTTTAAGGAGTGTCAGAGCCTAGTGAAGGAGTTGCACCCTAAGGTCGACATCGATCATCTAGTTCTGAAATTGCCCGAGGCAATGGGTGGTGGCAGAGAGGATGCCACCGCCGCTCCTAAAGTTGTAGCTTCAGAAGAATCACCTGAACCTCCAAATGATACAGCAGTTGCTGAACCAATGATTATGAGTGTCGTTTTGGACATTGCTATTGACCATGCATGCAAGGAGGGGGTTCGGTCCGATGCCACATTGCCTGGCGCCAGTGCTCCTGCTCTAGTTGACGTTGATGCTCCTATTGTAGATGATGTTCGGCCACCCTCGTCTGAGGACTTTAGGATCGATACTTTGGAGGATCAGCCCACTCTAAATGTCGATGCCAAAGATTGAAGCCTTTTGTGCTTTGGCTTGAGATTTTGGCCTTTTACTTTTTGTCTTTTTCGCCTCCATGTAAGAAATATATAACAAAGATTTGAGAAATGAGGGGGAGTACATTTTGACAAGTCTTTCTTGTCCTTTACTCTCTTTGTTGTTTCCTTATCCATCTTGCACTTGCAAACATTGGAGAAGGCTTGCATGTATTGCAGGAACATCATCTACTTTAGTGATGAGGATAAGATATAGAGGTCCACCAAGATCGCAACCAGATTTTGAGTATTTGCAAAGAACACAGGTCTCTTCTTCTGGGCATATGAGATGGGCTTCAACAAATGTATAGTGAAGATAAAGGAATTCTTGCCGAACCTTGAAATAGAATTTTTGACTTTGATGGACATTGATGCTGAGTAGCCATGCTAAGAAGTCTTCAAGAGTACCCCATCAGACACCTATGGTCACATCACCATCGCTTCCCTTGATGTGATGATTGTTACGGTTGGAGAGATGGGAGATCGGGTTGAAGGTGAAGACCAGAGGTCCAATGTTCTGATGGAGCCAAGTCAAGCACTAGTGTGGCTTGAAGGTGGATGTGGTCATCGGGGAACTACAAGAGTGTGGGTTCGAGGATGTAGGAGATGATGACTCGTTGTCCCTCTATCTTTCTTCTTTTTTCTTTTTTTTTTACAAAGGTCATGAGAGATTGGTAAGGAAGCTTTAGTAAATGAAGTAACTACGAGTCATTTTGTCTTCTATTTTCTTTCTTCTTCTCGAATGAGCATAACCAACAATCTTGCGGGTACATATCATCGAACAGAATGAGCTCCCTGATAGATTTGATCTTGTCACTTATGTTTTTCATTTTGAGTTTGTTGACCCAAAATGAAATGGCCGTACGTGATATATATCATAGGCCAAAGTGACTTACGCATAAACCAAAGAGATTCACATCATTTGATAAGAAAATAGATGTCTTGAAATAAGGACGTCATTGAGTATTCCTTTAAGATAAGACTTACTAATAGTACATCCTTAAATTCTTAAAATTTCAAGTCTGGGGTATAGGTATACCATTTAGCTCTTTGATTCGGTAGGACCCATGTCGAATGACTTTTAGAGACACGATAGAGTTTTTTCTAGTTTGGGGCTAACTTGTCTTGTTCGATCGATTTTGAGACTTTGACCCATCGCGGCATGAGATCGCCACATCTAAATGTCTTTAGCTTAACCCTTAAGTTGTAGTAATGAGCAATCCTCTATTGGTAAGAGGCCATCTTGATCCAAGCTCTCTCTCTGGCCTCTTCAAAGAGATCGAGTTTAGAGCGGAGGTGGTCTGAGTTCTCTTGCTCGGTGAAGTTTTTCACTTGATAGAAAGAAAGGCCGATCTCCATCGGAATGATAGCTTCCACTTTGAAGGTGAGTTTGAAGGGTGTCTCTCTAGTTGGTGTTTAAGGCATAGTTTAGTATGCCCACAGGACGTTGTAGAGCTTATCTACCCATAGCCCCTTGGCTTGGTCTAGCCTCTTCTTAAGCTCTTAGAGAATTGTCCGATTTATGACTTTGACCTCTCCATTCAACTAGGGGTGTCCAACAGAAGTGAACCAATATTCGATATGGAGGTCAGAATAGAAGTTTCTAAACTTTGGGTTGTCGAATTACCAGCAGTTGTTAGTGATGATTATCCTTAAAAGTCTAAACTGACAGATGATCAATTTTCAAATGAAGTCTCTGACCTTCTACTCAATGATATACGCTAGAGATTCAGCTTCCACCCACTTCGTGCAATAAGCTTTTGCCACGATCAAAAATTTTTTTTGACCCATTGCCATTGGGAAAGGACCAAGGATGTCCATTTGTGAAAGGTCAGGATGATGAGATCGGGGTGAGTTGGGATGCCAGTACCTTTTGGACATTGGCATTCCTCTAGCACCGATCGCACTTGAGGATGAAATTTCTCGCATCCTTTTGCATCTTGGGCCAATAGTACCCTTATCGGAGAAGTTTGTGCGCCAAAGTTTTGCTTCCAACATAGTTGTAGTAGACGCCCTCATGGACCTCGTGAAGCATGTAATCAGCTTTCGAGGGTCTAAGGCATCTGAACAATGGCATCGAAGATAACTTCTTATGAAGTTGCTTGTCAAGTAGGATGCACTATAGAGCTTGGTGCTTAACCGCTCGAGCTTCCTTCTCACCAGCTGGGATGGTTCCTGTTGGGCCTTATATAGTGCTCCCAAGGCTCAAGAGAC
The DNA here is from genome assembly GCF_000442705.2 of Elaeis guineensis. Classification (NCBI taxonomy): domain Eukaryota; kingdom Viridiplantae; phylum Streptophyta; class Magnoliopsida; order Arecales; family Arecaceae; genus Elaeis; species Elaeis guineensis. The sequence goes on along the minus strand of NC_026003.2, from coordinate 15,612,886 downwards.
CAAGGCTAAGGTCAAGGTCCAAAGTCCATGTGGTGGTCATGGGGTTTTTAGGGCTAGTTTGGACCCTAGGACGAAAGATTGTCAGCCTTTCGGGTCTTGATCAGGTTCAAAGATTTTGGGCTTTGAGAGACTAACTTATATTTAGACTAGGATTGAATCTAAGATTATGAGATTGAATCAAATCATGGGTGTACATGGGTTTGGATGAGTATAATCTTATATTGAGTTAGTTAGAAAAATTTTTAGGTTGGATCACATTAATCCTATATATAAAGATACACTGTATTCTGACTCGATGAAGCGAATGAATACTAAACCATTTTCTCTCTAACTTTTACTCTCTTCCTTCCTCTCTCTCTGGTCTTCTCCACATTCTATCAGCAAGAAAGTCTAGGATTTCTTGGCCACCAAACACAAAAAAGAAAGAAAGGAGGTGCTAGGATTTCTAGCGCCCTCCTTTGTGCAAGCCCCCTTTTGTGCGCCCTCTCTTGGCTGCCCAAGAGGAGTTTTATGACCCCATCTTTTATTTTTGGAGGCCTTATCAAAGGTGCTTCTAGATAGGTAAAGGAAGATTTTAGATTTGAAAGAGAAAGGATTCGAATCAGAGAAGAAAGTTCTGTCGATAGAATTTACAAGACCGCTGAAATTCTAAAGGTTATTTTTGGGTTGCTACGTTGCTGACCTTTAAGGACCTCCATGACCTGATCCTAGCTATTTGCTGACATCCACAACCTAGAAAAGTTACTTCAATAATTGATATCAGAGCCAGCTGGAGCTAGGGGTTGCAGCAGAGGTGGTCAAGATTGAAGAAGGGTGCAATCAAGGTGGATGCTCTCATGCATGAGAAGGTGGAGCCGTCTATCATGGAAGATGCCAGGAGAAGCCTAGTAAGAGGTGGAGCTTCAGTTAGAGGTGGATCGGGCATGAGACTCAGATTGAAATTGGGTGATCTGGCTTGACTCCCATATTTGCTGATCCATCAGTAGCAGACGGTTGCCCCAGAGCATGAGGGTGGTATCATACAGGAAGCTCTCAGAGTTAAGGTGGAGCTGAATATTGAGTTAAGATGGAGATTGTTAGAATCTGATACCTCAAGATTCGATCCATAAGAAGCTCAGAATGAGGTCCGGAATGACAAATAGAGTTCAACAAGATCAAGAATAGTCCAAACAGAGTCTGGATGAAGAAGTTACATGCTAAGAAAATCTGCACGGAGACTAGAGCAACGGTGGGCCGACGGAGGCCGGCGATAGTGCAGGCTAGGCCCAGTAGCCAGGCCAGTAGCCCATTGGGCCGTGCCCAGGCCTAGCATGGGTGACAGTGTGGGTGTGCATGATGGCCGGCCCAGGTCCCAGCACAAGAGTGGTCCATGATGGACCGCAGTCCATGGGGACCCATGTGGATCGGGTAGGCGATTCCTCTAGGTTTCTCATGGTCCATGATGGACCCAAGTGGTTTCATGGGCATTTCCTAGGTCTTTTGCGCTATCGAATAGTGGCGATTGATCCTGTGCCATGATTTGACGGTTGGGAAGGAGACCTAGGTGATCTGAGACTTGATGAGCATGATCCAGTGGCCAGGAGAGCGAGCAGTAGCGATCAGATAGTCTGGCATTGATTAGGGCTCTTATGCAGAAGGGTTTTAAGCCCATGGCCTGTTCCACTATGAAAAGAGGTCTTTGCAGCCATAGAGTGGCGGCAGACCGAGATAGGGTCTCAGCAGGAGATCGTGAAAGGAGTCTCGACAGAGATCATGAGGAGGAGTAGACCTACAGAGAGAGCCGCAGACTGGTGGCAGCAGTAGCAGAGCCAGAGGGCTCTACGGAGGCACTGCAGGGGGCTCACAAACATCTCAAGATGGTGTAGAGGCCGAGGCAGGGAGCATTGGAGTGCTGCAGTCGCACATCTCTAGTGGCGTTGGACTGAGAGAGGCTCAGCGGTGCAGCAGCCGAGGGAGGTATCTCAGAGAAACAGTCGGGAGTATCCTGAGTTCGGCTAGGTAGAGTGGCCATGATAGGTAAGGACAGGCTGGGAGCACCAGAGGCATCTCAGGGAGATTGGGGAGCAGATCTTAGGGAGATTGGGGAGCAGATCTTAGGGAGCACTAGGGCATCATACAGCCAAGAGTGTCCTGGAATGGTGGGGTTTCCTAAGAACAGGCTGGGGCATGATGTAGCGGCTGAGAGTCTCATAAAGTGTCCAGGGGTGTCGAGAACTCTGGATCGACAGATCTGTGAGGGAGCCTTCTTTGGATTCTTTGAGAGTATTGTATGGATGAGTGTTTCTAGGTTGTGAGGGAGGTTTTAGAGTTGAGAGTATCTCCTCTATATTTTGTTCTCTCTCGTGAGTGGACCATGGATGTGGGCACTTGGGCCAAACCATGTATATCTTGTGTATTTGTTTATCTTCTTCTATCTTTCTACTACAGCAGGTGGTTCCAGATCTCCTAGGATGATCTTGGGTGGGTGATCCATGTTTCGCAGTTGATGGATCTACCCCAACAGTTCCATCACTCAAGTAATTCATTAGGGGGTCTATCCAGCTCAGCTCTTTATTGATCTGATTGACATCGATTGTTTCCTCGATGCTTGGGATGTTCAGATGCTCGACATAGATCCTTCATCCTAGATCGATAAAATCGAAAGCGGCCAGCTGGGATAGTGCATCAGCTCAGACAATTTTCAACCTAGGTATCCTTTGGATGTCCAGCTTCTTGAAACCCTTGGAGCGGTCTTTTATCCTTTGGAGATACTTAGCCATTGTAGGATCCTTCGCTTCATACTCACCTTACACTTGGCTTATGAGTTGAGAGTCAGAAAATACCTTGACCTCATCGGCACCAAGCTCCTTAATGATCCTCAATCCCACGATGAGCGCTTCGTATTTGACCACATTGTTCATGGCACCAAAGTTGAACCTTAAAGTGTACTCGATGATGACCCCATCAGGGTTGGAGATGATCAGACCTGCACCACTTCCATGGGAATTTGCAGCCACTTCCATGTGTAGTATCCAATAGTTGCCTTGCATATTGATCTTTAGCTCTAAAGCATCCCAGCTTGACTCTTCATTGGGGATCATGCACTCAGCGATGAAGTCTGCCAGTATCTGTGCCTTTATTGATGTGCAAGGCAGATACTCGATGTCGAACTCTTCGAGCTAGATTGCCTTTTTCGCCAGATGATCGAACTTGTTCGGTCTTCAAAGTATAGCTCTTAAGGGCTGATTAGTGAGTATGATGATGGTGTGGGATTGAAAGTATGGATGAAGATGCTTGCTGGTGATGAGGATAGTGTAGATTATCTTCTCGATCCTCATATATCTAGTCTCTGCATCTCTGAGAATTTTGCTGGTGTAATAGACCAGCCTTTGTATGTCAGTTTCTTCTCAAATGAGGATCAAGCTTATTGCTTGTGAGATGACTGACAAATATATATACAGTTTCTCACCTTCGATAGATTTGGAGAGAAGAGATACCGATCTCAGGTATCTCTTGAGTTCTTCAAATATGGATCGGCATTCTTCTGACCACTCAAAGTTTTTTGTTTGCCTTATTACCTTGAAGAATGGGAGGCATTTCTCGACTGATCTGGAGATGAATCGCCTCAGCATTGCCACTCTTTCAATTAATCATTGAACTTTTTTTTTGCTGGTTGGGTGCTTCATCTCCGCAAGTGCTTGGATTTTTTTGGGTTAGCTTCAATTCCTCATTGAGTAACCACGAAGCCAAGGAATTTTTCAAAGCCAACCCTGAAAGCACACTTGTTTGAATTCAGCTTCATCTGGTAGAGCCTGAGTTTGTTGAAGGCTTTGTCCAAATCCGCAACATGCTAGTCGGCCTCGATGCTTTTAACGAGCATGTCATTTATATACACCTCCATATTATGGTCGATATGTTTCTTAAAGATTTTATTGATCTGACATGCCCCCGCATTCTTCAACCTGAATGGCCTCATCTTGTAACAATATGGTCCCTGCTCTGTTATGAAGAATATCTTTTCTTCATCCTCAGGTATCATCTGGATTTGGTTGTAACTCGAGAATGCATCCATGAAGCTTAGGAGCTTGTGGCCTGAGGTAGCATCTACTAGCTGATCAATCTATGATAAAGGGAAGCCATCCTTGGGGCAAGCTTTATTGAGGTCGGTGTAGTCAATACAGATCCTTCATTTGCCACTAGCCTTCTTCATTATGACCATGTTGGTGATCTACTTTGGATAATTTGCCTCCCAGATGAATCCCACCCCAAGAAGTTTGTCGACTTCTTCATTGATGGCCTTCTGTTGTCTCAGGATAAAACTTCTTTTCTTTTGCTGGATAGTCTGATGATTGGAATCGACATTCAATTTATGGGTGATGACATTGGGAGAGATATCTAGCATGTTGGATGCCAACCAGGCAAACACATCAGTATTCTTTCGAAGAAAATAAATCAACTGCCCCTTGAGGTGTTTGGGCAGCTGACTTTCGATCTTAACAGTCTGATTTGGATTGTTCCCAAGCATCACTTCGATGAGCTCCTCTATCGGTTCACCTCGGTCCTTGCCTTCTTCCTTCTTTAAGTCTAACCCTTCGATTGACAAAGTTTCCTTAGGCTTGCTTCCTTGGACTATTGCCATAAAGCATTGTTTAGTGAGTGCTTGATTGCCTCTCATTTTCCAATCCCATTTTTAGTTGGAAATTGAATGAGGAGGTGATACGTCGAGACAATGGCCCTCAAGGCATTAAGTCTAGGTTGCCTAAGGATTGCATTGTATGTTGAGGGTATTTGAACTATAAGGAAGTTGAGAAGCATGATTGCTTGCCTAGGTGGTTTCCCCATTATCACAAGTAGTTCCACCTTGCCTTCTATGGATATCAAACTGCTAAAGAAGTCGATGAGCGGCATGTTGACACCCTTGAGTCATTTCTTAGATAGTTTCATTCTTTAAAAAGTGTCATAAAATAAGACATCGACGGAACCTTTATTATCAACCAGAATTCTTTTACATCATAATTCACTATTGCCATTGAAATGATGATGGTATTATTATGAGGAGTTTGAACTCTAGCTACATTGACATCAGAAAAAAAAATGACATCATTAGATGAGGAAGAATTTGCTTCATCGGTCCATTGTCTCTTCCACTTGGACCCATCGAGCTCTTCCTCACTTGCCCTCTGCCTTCAACAAGACCCGAGATCATATTGATGATGCCAGCCGTCAGGAGGTTACCATGGTCATTGTTCACATCAATTGGTGCCTGACGTGGTTCTTCAGTTGGTTGCTTACCCTTGTTCCGGACATACCCTTCGAGGTAGCCCTGGTGGATGAGTTCATCAATCGCATCCTTCAGCTGGTGATACTCCTTGGCATCATGGCCGTAGTCTTGTGGAAGCAACAGTATTTCTTCTTATTTCTCTAGCCTGCAAGCACCCTTATCTTTGGAGGCCAATGTATAATGTCTTTCCCTTCAATCTCCATAAGGATTTGGGCATGCATGGTAGAGAGAAGAGTGTAGTCACTGAAGCGATGTAGAGGGCTTCTCGCTGTCACACCCCGAACCCAACACCTGAGTTGGCCACGTGACACGGCCACACAAACCCTAGAGCAGCACCCTAAGGATCATTGAAGGCCTAAATAATTAACACCTCAAAATTTTAAATAACCAAGTAAATACCAAATAAATCAACCGAGTCACAACTTCAAATCAAAAGTAAATTTTGTTCAATATAATTATTCAAATGTTCATTGGTACCAGAGAATTTAAACTAACTGAACTACTAAAGGCTTCAGTTCTTATTTGCTCTCATCCAAACCATCCAAACTAAGCATCCTGTGAGTCTGAAAAAAACAAGAAGAAAATATGAGCTTCTCCAGCTCAGTAAGAATCACTGCACATGTACATCAAGCCAATAGATAAAATTAATATTTTTAAAACCAATATAATTTTGTGAAGACTCATATGTATATAATAACTCGAATATTGACATAAACATGTATTTCATAAATATGGATCATCACATATCATCAAGTGAAGTCTTCATTCATTATTGAATTACATGTTATATGTTTCATCTTTTCACATCTTCGGTTTGACAATCTTTTATCCCTTTTGGCTTTGGACTAACCCAGACCATACCTCAATCTCTTTCCAATCTAATTTTTTTTTCTTTTCATATAAGCCTTTCAAGGCTGTCCCAGGATGAGCTCCTGACTAACTGTCCCACGTATGAAAGCTCATGAGAGGCTGTCCCAGGCATAAGCTCCTGACGGGCTGTCCCAAGCATGAGCTCCTGACCGGCTGATCCATCTATAAGCCAGTGGAGGCTGTCCCAGACATGAGCTCCTGACGGATTATCCCAGGCATGAGCTCCTGGTCGGCTGATCCATATGTCAAGGCTAGTCCAAACCATATCTTTTTCATTTAATTATTGATTTCATCAAATTAATTTCAAATTACAGGATGATCAAATTGATAAGTCATATCCACAAGACTCATACCATCAAACATAGAAATCTTTTCATAACATGCTCATGTTTAAAAAGAATCATATGAGCCATATATCGGTGTCTCAAGCATATAAAACTCATCGATCATAAATCCAGTAATGCAAAATCAACATTATAAAACTAACGAACAAATAACATATATGGTGATGATCATGTACAAGATTCTTACCTCGATCAATGAGAAATTAAACTCACAGCCTTACAGTCTGAATATCAAAATCCTACTCGTTAGCCTCCTATTCATTCGACTATTCTCCTATCAAACAAATCAATTTAACTAAATTAATTTTCTAAAAAAAAAAATTGTATATTGACGTTTATCGGAACCCTTACCTGTGTCCCAATTTTTTTTTAAAATTTTGAGAAGAGAGAAGAGATTTCTTCTCCTCTTCCCAATGATCAAAGCAGGGGGCCCGACCCCCATCCCGAATGCCTCCCCTTCACACGGCCAAGGTAGGCCATCTTCGGCCACCCTCCTCGACAACCCCAACGGCGGTGAGGCTACCGTCCCGATGGCAGCCCCACCCATCCCTATTGTCGGCGATGAAAGGAAAGAAACAACACAAACAAGGGTGCCCTATTTGAGCCCAAACCAGCATCTTGCCAGCTTCCAAGCATGCCAATGGCCAGAAAGATCAATTCGAAAAGAAGGGAGAAGAAACATACCTTGTTCCGACAGTCGAAAACAGCTCTGACGGCCCCTCTCTTCCGATCAACCGCTCACGGCACTCTTTTAAAAATATCCCTCAAATCCCTTTAATTTCTTTAAAATTTTGTTGTAAGGTCCTAAGGGAGGGAAGGGGGTCTTTATAGAGAAGGTCTTCTACCCTAGCCGGACTCTTCGAGTCTGATTTCATCAGAAACAGAGAGGAAGAAGACTTCGATTAGGAGTCTTCCTCCTTCTATTAATTTTTCATTCCTTTTTTTTTCATTGGGCCATCAAGGGTTTACAGGCCCAAGAATCTAGGCCGTTATAATCTCCCTCCCTTAAAATAATTTTATCCTCGAAATTTGCATACCTGAGTTTTCGAAGAGTTGTGGATACTTGACCGTCATATTTGTCTTGAGTTCCCATGTAGCCTCTCTCTCACTATGATTGCTCCATTGGATCTTCATATAAGGAATATTTTGATGTCGTAACACCTGATCCTTCTTGTCAACAATCCGTACTAGATATTCTTCATAAGTCAGATCCTTTTGAAGATGCAAAGGTTCATAACTCACCACATGACTTGGATCTGGAATATACTTTCTCAACATTGATACATGAAACACATTATGTACACCAGATAAAGCCGACGGTAATGCTAATCGATATGCAACCTCTCCAATCCTATCTAAAATTTCAAAAGGGCCAATATACTTTGGACTCAACTTACCATAAACTCCAAATCTCATGATACCTTTAGTGGGAGAAACTCTCAGAAAGATATAATCATCTACTTAAAATTTTAGCTCCCTTCTTCTATTATCAGCATAACTCTTTTGTCTGCTCTGAGCTCTACGAAGCCGTTCCTGGATCATGTGTACTTTTTTCACCGTCTGTTGCACTATTTTCAATCCCAATAGTTTTCTTTCTCCCACCTCATCCCAACAAATGGGTGATCTACACTTTCTTCCATATAATGCCTCAAAAGGAGCTATCTGAATGCTTGCTTGGTAACTATTATTATAAGCAAACTCAACCAATGATAAATGATTATCCCATGCACCACCCAAGTCCATGACACAAGCCCTTAACATATCCTCTAGAATCAGTATAGTTCGTTCTGATTGTCCATCAGTTTGAGGATGAAAAGTTGTACTAAAATTTAACTTGGTACTAACAGCTTTATGAAGGCTCTTCCAAAATTGAGAAATAAATCTACTATCTCCATCTAATACAATAGTAACTGGTACCCCATGCAGTAATACTACCTGCTCTATATACAAGCCTGCCAATCTTTCTAAGGAAAGACCAATTCGAAAGGGTAAGAAATGCGCTGATTTCGTCAATCGATCAATAATTACCCATATAGTATTATTATTGTGAAGTTTTTTAGGTAACCCAGTCACAAAATCTATAGTAATATGTTCCCATTTCCACTGAGGAATAAGAAGAGACTGCAATGGTCCTGTTGGTCTTTGATGTTCGGCTTTTACTTGTTGACATACCAAACATTGGGCTACAAATTGTGCAATATCCCTTTTCATACCAGACCACAAAAAGTTTCTTTTCAAATCTTGATATATTTTTGTGCTTCCAGGATGGATGGTGTAAGCTGAACAGTGAGCCTCCTCTAGATTCTTGTCCCTTAATCCTGGAATCTTGGGAACACATAGTCTGTTATCAAACCTCAATGACCCATCCTCATGTGTCCAAAATTCTATCTATATACTAGATTTCACTACTTCTATGACCTTTTATAACTTCGAATCCTCCTTTTGAGCTGCCTTAATCCTTGCAATCAAAGTAGGCTGTAGTACAAGATTTGCAAGTTGAACTTGAGGATTATGTAGTCGTATTTTAATTCTTGATTTCTCCAAATCTAGCAATATAGACTTTTATGAGGTAATTAGAGCAGCCAATTCATCAGAAAATTTTCTACTTAGAGCATCGGCTACAACATTCACCTTTTCAGGATAATAATTTATTGTCAAGTCATAGTTCTTCAATAGCTCCAATCACCTTCTTTGTCTCAAATTTAACTCCTTCTGAGTAAAGATGTATTTTAAATTTTTATGATCCATGAAAATCTCGCAATGCTCTCCATATAAATAATGCCTCCATATTTTTAAAATAAAAACCACAGTTGCTAATTCTAAATCATGAGTAGGATAATTTCACTCATATAACTTCAACTGTCGAGAGGCATAAGCTATGACCTTTCTTTTTTGCATCAGAACACAATCGAGATCCTTACGAGAAGCATCACTATAGATAGTGAAACCTTCTATTATGGATAGAATAGTTAAAATCGAAACAATCACTAATCATCTTTTTAACTCTTGAAAGCTTTGCTCGTATTTATTAGTCCATTCAAACTTTACTTATTTCTGTGTTAGACGAGATAGGGGCATGGCAATAAAAGAAAAATCTTCGACAAATCTTCAATAGTAGCCAGCTAACCCCAAAAAGCTATGCACCTCTGATACATTAGTAGGTCGGCTCCAGTCGACTACTGCCTCCACTTTCTTTGGGTCAACTAAAACACCATCCTTGGATATGACATGCCCGAGGAAAGTAATACTATTCAGTCAAAATTCATATTTTTATAGCTTTGCATATAGCTTCTTTCTCCTCAGAGTTTGTAATACAATCCTCAGATACTCTTCATGCTCGAGTGAGCTTTTTGAGTAAATCAAAATATCATCAATAAATATAACTACAAATCGATCTAAGTATGATGCAAACACTCGATTCATAAGATCCATGAAGGCTGTCGGTGCATTAGTCAAACCAAAGGGTATGACTAAAAACTCATAATACCCATATCTAGTCCGAAAGGCTATTTTTGATATATCTCCAGACTGTATCTTCAATTGATGGTAGCCAGAACGAAGATCAATTTTTTTTTTAAGGAGACTAAATTGTAAGAAGTATATATATATATTTTTTAAGGGGACTAAATTGCAAGAAGATAATAAACCTCTTTTCCATTAAGTTAGAGGATTTAAAGAGTAAAGTGGAGAGTTGGTGAAAGAAAAGCTCTTGAAATTTTTTTAGTTAATACTCAGCCACTAATTGTGTCAAATTGATAATCCAATGAAGTATCTCTTTAATGGTCTGACCAAGTATCACCTACCTTTTGGGATGCCTAACCTAACTTTTTATTCAAAATCAAGTCGGTACACAATGCTGATATATCTATTTTACTCGAGGACGAATAAAATTCAAGTTGGGGGGTGTGATAAATACTTAATTTAAGTATTTTAAAATAAAAAATTATATTTAATTTATCTTATTTATTAAGAATTTGATATTTTTTTTTATGTTTTACAGAAAAGGTGATCGTCGATACAAAGAGTCCAATCGCAGATCAAAAAGACTCAAGTTTGAAGAAAATTAGACTTAAAACGAAATTAAAATAAAAGAAGGATGCATACGGTATTATAGAAAATGAAGATACTATGCAAGGAATCCAAAAGGATATAGACGTTATTTTAAAGAAACAAAAGTTTCTTTTTGAAAGTGAAATAAAAAAGGGTAGCGTGAAGTTGTTCCTGGGCGCACGCATGAGTGCGCGGAAGCAGCGCGGGCGAGTGCGCGGCGTGACAGCGGGCAAGCACGGGCACGAGTGGCACAGCGGCGCACGGATCACGATAGGCGACGCGCAGGCGACGCGTAGGCGACGCGCAGCGCGGGCGGAACGCGGGCAAGCGCAAGCGGGCGCGGACGCGGGTGCGACATTCGGATGCGCGGTCTTTAGTATTTTTTTTTCTTTAGTTCCATATCGGAAAATCATGTAAAACTCCTCCCTCCTAACACCTATAAAAAGGCTCTTGTACTCCTATTTGAGGGGCATCCCAGAAATTCTTCTAGAGCCTTGCATAGAGGAAAAAAAAAGGGACTACTTCATGAGCAGCTAGGCTAGCAGTCTCGGAAGTGGAGAAGAAACTTTGTAACGACACAGAGCGGGTTTATTGTTCTAAACTTTTTTGTATTTCTTTATATACAATAAAGATTATACTTTTTATTTAAGTTGTCATGAGTTCTTTATTTGCTCTCTTTCATATGCTTTTATTTATACTTTCCTGTTAGATTAATGTTAGGAACAATTTTTACTTTCCGGAGACACGCCATGATCTACGGATACGGAGCGTGCCGAGGAAAGAAGAGTTGTTTACCTAATACTTTCCGGAGATGCATCGTGATCTACGGGTACGGGACGTGCCGAGGAAAGATAGGTATTTTTTCTAAGATTAATCACATCAATTTAATTAAAAAAAGAAATACAACTCTGCTAGTACAAAATTAATTCAAAACTCCCGAGCTTTTTATTTTCTTATTACATCAATTTTAAGATAATTTATTTTTTAAATCAAAAACAACACTTCTTTCTTTTATTTTGCAATCTCAACTTAGCCCAAGGTCCCTGAGGATACGATCTCGACTCATCCTACCTACGTAGTGAGTAGAGTTATTTTTGGTGCTATCAACGACTACGCATCAAATTTTGGCACCGTTGCCGGAGATCTTGGCACGGTTGAATTAAAAAATTAAAAAAAAAAATTTTTTAAAAAAATACTTTTCAGTTTTTATTTTTCGCTTTAAATTTTTTTCAGTGCTTTCTAGCTAGATAATCTTATTTGCATAATTACATAATTACCTTGCGTAACTAATTTACTACTTTTTAATCTTAGAAATTTTTCTGCTTAGAATAATTTGCTACTTTTTATAGCCCAGTGATTTATTGCTTTTTAAACTTAATCACTTAAACTTATTTTCTTGCAAAACTAAAAAAAATAAAAATAATAAAAAAAAATATATAAAAAGATAAAACTATAAACCTTTAAAAAAAAAAAAAGTCACTGACATTTCATAACACTTAACTAAAATAGCGTAACCTTAAATATAAAAATTTTTAACTTGATTGGACACCTTGTTTCTTTGCATTGCATCTCCATAATTAATCTTAAGGGCAATAACCCATTAACCAGATAAGGTGGGGATTTGATCACCCTTCTTTGGCCCAAAAATCATATCCTTCATTTTGCATTAAACTAAGCCTTAATTTTAAAATCAACTAGACGTCAGTCCTAGAAATTTCGAGCTCAATAGGACAAGAAAGCTCTAGAGTTGAACCGAGTGCGGATCGGTTAATTGCTTGGTGTTTAAGGCAAGTGGTTAAAGAAAGTGGTTTTTAATTGGTTCCGTTGACTGACCTGGCTAACTCAGTTGGTGTCTAAGGAAAGCAACGAACAGGAAACCTCCCACATCTTACACTTACCTGGCCGAGTCAGTTAGTCAGTGTTGAGCTTGGAGTGCTCAAAGGCGGTCTTGGAAGTTAGGAGCTGTCTAGATCTAGGTTAACCCTAGGATAGAGAGTCTATGCTTGTTTAAGTTGATTGCAATTAACATCTAAACATTAACTAATTTCTCCCTTTTCATAGATTTAAGATTCTTAGGTTCTTCTCTTTAGATTTTCTTCACTCTTTTCTCACTTTATTATAAAAATATATATATATTATAAAAACTAAAATTTTTTGTGTTTGCTCTAAAGTATAATTGTAAGGTGTATGCTTGGCCGTAGATCGTTACGATCAAAAATCCAACCTTTTGATTTAGAAATAGAATTGAACCTTTAGAGCCAACAGATGTAAAAATATAGACCAAAATCAGGAGAATGATCCACCCAGGCAATTGAAAGAGTACTTTACTCCTTCCACATATACCTACTCTCCTTGTATTCAAGTGCCCCCTGTGGAGGCCACCCAATATGAAATTAAGTCCAGTATAATCTAAATGTTACCTTCATTTTATGGACTTAGTAATAAGGACCCTTATAAACATCTTGAAGAATTTCTTGAGATATGCTCAACTGTCAAAATTCACAACTTCTCTGATGATGCTCTTAGGTTAAAATTATTCCCTTTCTCACTTAAGGACAAAGCCAAATACTGGCTACATACTTTGGATTCCATGACTATATCAACCTGGGACCAGCTGCAAGGAGAGTTTCTCAAGAAATATTTTCCCATAGGAAAAACTAATCAAATAAGGAAAGCCATAACTAGTTTTTCCCAATTAGATGGAGAAATATTTATGAAACATGGGAGAGACTAAAGGACCTTATTAGAAAATATCCCCACCATGCTGTATCCAAGTGGCAATTAATCCAATATTTTTATGATGGGCTATCTGAAAGACATCGACAAATGGTCGATGCATCATGCGGTGGGACATTCATGCTGAAAAATGAGAATGAGGCATGGCAACTGTTTGAAATTTTAAGTGAAAATTTATTACATCATATGTCTGCCTCTATTAGAGATAAACCCATGTTAAACCCAAAGAGAGGTGGAATATATGAAGTAAGAAATGCCATAGATATTCATCATAAGGTAGATGAATTGTCTCAAAAGTTAGATCGATTATTAAGTATAGGACAGTCACCTTCTCCATCCCGTCAGATACAAGATATATGTGCATTATGTTCGAGCCCCACTCATTGTGTGAATGATTGTCCGGTTGCACCACAATTTCCTGAATATGTACAAGAACAAGTCCATCAAGCCCAAACTACTCATAGATCAGAGAACAACCCCTATTCTAGTACGTACAATCCGGGATGGAGAAACCATCCGAATTTCTCATAAAAATCACAACCAGTGGTTCATCCAGTGCAACAAAGATCAGGTTATCCGGATGTGACTTATAGGCATCCATCCCAGCTACAATACCAGAACCCTCCTAAACCCACTCCGAGTACTCATAGCTCGGCTTTCGAAGAAAATGTACTGCAAGCACTTAAAGGACTAGAAATGAATACCCAACTCCTTCACTCCCATACGCAATCAATAGCAAAGCTAGAGACCCAGATAGGTCAGCTAGCAACAGCTTTCAGTAGGAGGGAAGAAGGCAAATTACCCAGTCAGCCTATTAATAACCCAAAAGAACAGTACATGGCTGAAAGCTCCATTGGTCTTGAAATTTTTTCCGAACATGCCAAATCGATTATGACCCTTAGAAGCGAAAAAATCTTAAATCAACCTGAAGTAATCCAACAACAAGAGCAACCAATTTCAGCTACAACAGAAAAGAAGAAACTTGAAGAGAAGAAAGAACCTATTAACCCAGCACCTGCACCTAAAGCTCCATTTTCCAGTGCTTTAGAATCCTCTATGCCTCTTGATAAGAAGGATATAAAAATGAATGAAATGTTGGAACTGTTTAAACAGGTTCAAATAAACTTACCTCTTCTCGATGCCATTAAGCAAGTTCCAACCTATGCTAAATTTCTAAAGGACCTGTGTACACAGAAATGAAAATCAAAGGCACAAATACCAAGAAAAGTCCACCTAACTGAGCAGGCTAGCTCAGTTTTCCAGCAAATTGCCCCACCCAAACTGAAAGATCCAGGTACCCCAATTATTTCTTGTGTCATAGGGGACCTCATGATTAAGAAGATATTATTAGACTTGGGTGCAAGTGTCAACCTTCTCCCGAGCTCTGTATATGACCTATTTGGATTTGGAGAGTTAAAACCCACGACAGTGACCTTACAACTAGCAGACCGATCCATTAAGGTACCCCGTGGAATGCTGGAAGATGTATTGGTGAAAATAGATGAATTTTATTTTCCTATTGACTTTCTTGTGCTGGATATGGAATCTGGCAGCAACCCCAACCAAATACCAATCATCCTAGGTAGACCCTTCTTAGCAACCGCTAATGCTTGTATAAATTGTAGGACCGGAGTTATGGATGTATCTTTCGGAAATAAGAAGCTAAGGTTGAATATTTTCAATGCATCTTTGGGACCACCTGTGTACGACCATAATGAGATCAACTTGTTAGAAGAAGTTATAGAAGATAAAGCTCCTGCCTTGCTCAACTCAGATCCTTTACAGACATGTCTAACATATTTTGGAATGGATAATTTTGATATTGATGGATACACTGAAGAAATACATGCTTTGCTAGAACCTCCCAATTTTAGCACCAATCCCCCTTGGACTGTAAAGTACGAGTAATTACCAATTCAATCAAGCCCTCTGGTACCATCCTTAGAAGCACCACCTACTCTAGAGCTAAAGCCTCTTCCTGCCATGCTAAAATATTCATTTCTTGGATCCAATGATACCCTTCCAGTGATCATTGCATCTGACCTAACCAACGACCAGGAAGACAAACTTGTCAGGGTACTCAAAAAGCATAAAGAGGCTATAGGGTGGTCAATTGCCGATTTAAAGGGTATAGATCCTTCTGTTTGCATGCATCATATTCACTGCGAGGTTGAGGCAAAACCACATAGGGACATGCAACGAAGATTGAATCCGAATATGCGAAAAGTTGTGAAAAAGGAAGTAGTGAAATGGCTAGATGCTGGAATTATCTACCCAATTTTGGATAGCCAATGGGTTAGTCCAATCCAAGTAGTACCTCAGAAGTCAGGTATTACCGTAATAGAGAATGATGAGGGTGAGTTAATTCCTACTCGTGCAACAACTGGTTGGCGAGTATGTGTGGACTACCGAAAGCTGAATACCGTTACTAGGAAAGATCATTTTCCTTTGCCTTTTATTGACCAAATTTTAGAACGGCTAGTAGGACAAAGTTTCTTCTGTTTTCTAGATAGATATTCGGGATATAATCAGATCTCGATATTTCCTGCTGATCAAGAAAAGACTACCTTCACATGCCCTTATGGAACATTTGCATTTAGACGTATGCCATTCGGTCTCTGCAATACACCAGCCACTTTTCAACGGTGCATTTTAGCCATCTTTTCTGATATGGTAGATAAATTTTTAGAAGTCTTCATGGATGATTTTTCAGTATTTGGCTCTACCTTTGATGATTGTCTTCAGAACCTAGCCAAGGTTCTTCAACGATGTATAGAGACAAATTTGGTTTTAAGTTGGAAGAAGAGCCATTTTATGGTTCGTGAAGGAATCGTACTTGAACATATTGTATCCAAGCGGGAGATTGAAGTAGATAAAGCAAAGGTTGAAGTAATCTTGAAATTGCCTCCCCCAACCTCAGTTAAACAGGTGCGATCCTTTCTAGGCCATGCAGGTTTCTATAGGCGCTTCATTAAGGATTTCAGCAAGATATCACGACCCTTGTGCAACTTGCTTGCCAAGGAAAATTCTTTTGATTTTAATGAAGAGTGCCTAACTGCTTATAATAAACTCAAAACTGCCTTAACCACTGCACCAATCATAAAATCTTCGGATTGGACCCTACCATTTGAAATCATGTGTGATGCTTCTGATTATGCTATAGGGGCAGTCCTTGGGCAAAGATTTAATCGAGAACCACATGTAATTTATTATGCAAGTAAAACTCTTTCAGATGCTCAATTGAATTACACCATGACTGAAAAGGAGTTACTCGCTGTTGTGTTTGCCCTAGATAAATTTAGATCATACCTTTTGGACTCCAAGGTCCTAGTATACTCTGATCATGCAGCACTGAAACATCTGCTATCCAAAAAAGATACAAAACCTAGGCTGATTAGATAGATCCTTCTATTACAAGAATTTGATTTAGAAATTTTAGACAAAAAGGACTCCGAAAACTTGGTAGCAGATCATATTTCTAGGATCTTGGTAGAACACAATAAAGAAAGGATTAAAGATAGGTTTTCGGATGAACAACTCTTTTCAATCTCTTCCACTGATCTTCCCTGGTTCGCTCATATAGTCAATTACTTGGCAGTGGGACAAATCCCATCTCACTGGATCCAACAAGAGAAAAATAGATTTTTCTCCCAAGTAAAGTACTATTTCTGGAAAGAACCAGAATTGTTCAAATATTGCCCAGATCAAGTAATCCGACGTTGTGTCCCCGAGTGTGAAGTCCAAGGTATTCTTACTTTCTGCCACTCGTTAGCATGTGGGGGACATTTTAATGGAAGAAAAACTGCAGCAAAGGTGTTGTAGAGTGGATTTTATTGGCCGACACTATTCAAAGATGCACATGAATTTGACCGCAATTGCTTGCGATGCCAGCAAACAGGAAATATTTCGAGAAAAGATATGATGCCCCTGTCCCCTATTCTTGTTGTAGAAATTTTTGATGTTTGGGGAATTGATTTCATGGGACCCTTTCCCTCCTCATTTGGATTTGAGTATATTTTGGTAGCAGTGGACTACGTATCAAAATGGGTAGAGGCTATGGCAACCCGAACCAATGATCACAAAGTCGTGATCAAGTTCATTCATCATAACATCTTTAGTCGATTTGGATACCCAAGAGCCATAATTAGCGATGGAGGTACACACTTCACGAATAAGCACTTCGACATGCTAATGAAAAAATACGGAATAACTCATAAAGTTGCCACACCTTATCACCCCCAGACAAGTGGTCAGCATGCTTGGATGATGTATTATGGGCTTACCGTACTGCTTTTAAAACACCCATAGGAATGTCTCCTTATCGACTTGTATTCAGAAAAGCTTGTCATCTGCCGGTGGAATTGGAACATCGTGCATTTTGGGCCATACGGTAATTTAACTTTGATATAAAAAATGCAGGTTCCAATAGGAGACTTCAACTAAATAAACTTGAAGA
Organism: Elaeis guineensis; assembly: GCF_000442705.2. Classification (NCBI taxonomy): domain Eukaryota; kingdom Viridiplantae; phylum Streptophyta; class Magnoliopsida; order Arecales; family Arecaceae; genus Elaeis; species Elaeis guineensis. The sequence goes on along the minus strand of NC_026003.2, from coordinate 15,595,170 downwards.
GCTACGCAATGAAGCGTATGAGAGTGCCAGAATTTATAAGGCTCGAACTAAAGCATACCACGATAAATTCATTGCACGAAAAATATTCGAGCCCAATCAAAAAGTTTGGCTCTTCAATTGTAGGTTGCATCTGTTTCCTGAAAAACTTCGCTCATGTTGGGACGGACCTTTCATTGTAACTCAGGTATTTCCTCATGGAGCTATAGAACTCAAAAATCCTAAACAGGGGAACACTTTTAAAGTAAACGGTCAGCGATTGAAACCTTACATAGATGAAATTAGTGATGGAGAATTAATTAAATCTGTTGATTTAGTGGATCCAAAACTACCATAATACTCAATTCAGTCTGGCTGAAGACGTAAAACTTAGCGTTTGTTGGGAGGCAACCTAACGATTTCATATTTTTTACTTTACCGCAGTTGCAGGAATTTAGAACAAGAGCCTATCAATCAATGAAGCTATCTTCAACTTTCGAAGCAAAATTATCCCAGGTGCACTCTCTCCTTTTATTTTCTTTGCTTTCCTACTCCATTGAGGATAATGTAGATTAAGTTGGGGGGGAGAAAAGTAATCAAATCCTCGAGTATGGTCAGAAATATTTAGTTTTGTGTATCCAAATTTTATTTTGATTAAGAGTCAATTAAGCATCCTAAACAATGAATGATTAATGGTTAAGATAATTTTAGAGATACTGAGGAATAAATTATTAAGAAAATCCAATGAATGGTAGGATTTAGACTAGACCAAATTTTAGGAGTGATTCTACAACCCTCTTCTTACTGATCTCAATAAAGAATCTGCTTCATGAGAAATTGGATAGAAAGGTCGAGGTATGCAAAAATTTTTCTTAAAATTTATTTAAAAAAAAAAAAAAAACAACATTGGTTTCCTACTGAGTAACCGGGCCCTTTCGCCTAAGTAAGCGTTGTGGTTCGCGTAAAAAGGTAGGCAATGTAAAAAAAAAAAAAAAAAAATGAAACGCTGCCCTTTTTTATTCCACTTCCAAAAAGAAACTTTTGTTTCTTTAAAATGATGCCTATATCCTTTTGGATTTTTTGCATAGTATCTTCATTTTCTATAATACCGTATGCATCCTTCTTTTATTTTAATTTCATTTTAAGTCTAATTTTCTTCAAACTTAAGTCTTTTTGATATGCGAATCGGACTCTTTGTATCGGCGATCACCTTTCCTGTAAAACATAAAAAAAACATCAAATTCTTAATAAATAAGATAAATTAAATATAATTTTTTACTTTAAAATACTTAAATTAAGTGTTTATCATGTACCAATCGAAGTGACCATCTAGCAATGGTACCCGACAGTCGGATAGGTCGTATGTGTAGAACAACATCTTTAGAACCCATGCGGATATAGTTTCCATATAATTCATTCTCTTGACCAAAATGATCGTAGGACACCTTAGAATTCAACTGTCATCGCTGATTAGATTGTCCACATTGTATTTCAAAATATCAAATCCATCTGATGGATTACCCTTGCCAAGATTTTGCTAAATTGAAATACAGCGACTCATTCTTCTCCAACTCTTAGAGTGGTCAATCCCATCTCAATCACACTCTGACTTCGCAGGTACTTGACTATGCCCAGAAGCCTTCCGTCACTGAATTAAAAATTCAGTTAGTCCAGTACCAAAGCACAGTGAGTTGCTTATAAGTCACTGAGGTGATCTCAGGTCTATGGGACACTTATACCTACATCCCATCAGAGACATTCTCGACAGTAGAATGCTTTAGAGTTGGTCACATTCAATGATGATGTACCCTTACATCTCATCTGTATGCCATACCAATATCTCCATACTCTTTGGTTAAGAGGACAACTAATCCATATGGCCTACAGCGACCTATGCTCGATAGAAGCTGTCGTCCTCATTAACAGCCTATCATTTGATCGTGAATAATTTTAAGGTCTAATCGATAAATCTTCTCTTTATCGAACTTAAATAGTCTTAAGAACTTCATCATAACAACAGAGTTTATTAGAAGATGAAAACTTATGATGAAAATATCAATATATTTTATTTATTAACAAATCAATTACAATACTTGGTTGCTCAACCGTCAACAACTTGACGATTGGTTTTTGAGACATATTTTTCAACAACTTCCACTTGTCCTAAAGTCACTCGGCACAGTATTTAATACCCATCTTCGACTTGTGGTTGTCGAACTCCTTTATCGCTAAGGCTTTAGTGAAGGGATTGGCCAGGTTCTTCTTTCCATCGATCTTCTGAAGGTCGATGTTATCTCGATCCACGATCTTCCGGACTAGATGAAAGCGACACAAAATGTGCTTCATCCGTTGGTGTGCTTTGGGTTCCTTCACCTGAGCTATGGCACCAGTGTTGTCACAGTAAAGCAGGATTGGACCATCGAGGGAGAGTGCTACTCTGAGCTTGATGATAAATTTTCTCAGCCACATAGCTTCCTTCGTGACATTCGATGCTGCGATGTACTCCACCTCGTAAACAGAGTCTGCCATAGTATGCTGCGAGGAACTCTTCCAGCAGATGGCTCCACCATTCAGAGTAAAGGTATAACCCGACACGCTTCTGCTGTCATCATGGTCAGATTGAAAGCTGGAGTCTGTGAACCCCACAAGTTTCAGATCTGACTCGCCATAAACCAACCATCGGTCCTTAGTATTTCTCAAATACTTAAGGATGGCTTTAACCACTTTTCAGTAATTTTTTCCAGGATCAGATTGGTATCTACTCACTACTTCTAGTGAGTATGCCACATCTGACCTTGTACATATCATGGCGTATATGATAGATCCCACGGCTGAAGAATATAGGACTCTACTCATACGCTCTCTCTCTTCAGGAGTTATCGGACAATCCTTCTTAGAGAGAGAAATTTCATGACCTATCGGTAGATAGCCCTTATTAAAATTTTCCATGCTGAACCTCTTCAGCATAGTGTGTATGTACGTGGATTGGGATAATCCAAGTATTTTTTTAGATCTATCCCTATAGATCTTCATCCCTAGGATGTAGGATGCTTCACTCAAGTTCTTCATGGAGAACTGCGATAACAACCAAATTTTTATTCCCTGTAGTGTGGGGATGTCATTCTCGATTAAGAGAATGTTATCCACGTATAAGACAAGAAATACCACAACTGGACCATTTGCCCATTTATAGATGCAGGGCTCTTCTCCGTTCTTAACGAAGCCATACGCTTTGATCATCTTATCAAAATGCATGTTCCAACTCCGAGAAGCTTGCTTCAATCCATAAATGGATCTCTAAAGCTTGCACACTTTGGACTCATCTGTGGATGTAAACCCCTCAGGTTGTATCATATACACCTCTTCGATTAGCTCTCCATTCAGGAAAGCTGTCTTTACGTCCATCTGCCAGATCTCATAATCCAGATGGGCAGCTATTGCAAGCATTATCCGAATAGATTTAAGTATTGCCACAGAAAAAAATATCTCGTCATAGTCAATACCATAACATTGACGATACCCCTTGGCGACCAAACAGGCTTTATAGGTCTTCACTTTTTCGTTTGCACCCCTCTTCCTTTTGAAGACCCATTTACATCCAATAGGTTTATCCCCTTCAGGTGGGTCAACCAATGTCCATACATCGTTGACCTTCATGGACTCTATTTTGGATTTCATAGCTTCAAGCTATTTTTCAGAATCAGGTCTCTGCATTGCATCCATATAGGTGATCGATCCTCATCGTTCTCATCGAGTTCGATGGGATCACCGTTCTGGACCAAAAAATCATAGTATCTGTTTGACTGATGCGGTACTTTATCGGATCATCTTAATGGTGCAGATATATTGGGCTCCAGATCTGATCTAATCAAATCTGACTCAGGTTCAGCTGTTGGTGTCGGTCCTTCTTCCTGTTGAACTTCATCAAGTTCAACTTTAGAGACAATGGTTCCTTTACCAAGAAACTCTTTTTTTAAAAAGATTGCCTTAAGACTGACGAACACCTTTTGTTCATCAATATGGTAGAAAAAATATCCTTTAGTCTCTTTGGGGTACCCTATGAATGTGCATTTGTCAGACCTAGGTCCGAGTTTATCTGTAACTGATCGTTTGATATAGGTCGGGCACCCTCAGACCCTAAGGTATGAAGTGTTGGCTTACGTCCTATCCATATCTCATATGGAGTTTTAATTACAGACTTACTTGGAACCCTATTTAATAGATAACAGATCGATTCGAGTGTATATCCCCAGAAGGATATCAGCAAGCTGGCAAAATCCATCATGGATCGAATCATGTCTAACAGAGTCTGATTTCTCCTTTCAGACACACCATTATGCTGTGGTGTTCTTGGAGGAGTCCATTGAGAGAGAATCCCATTCTCTCCTAGGTATGTGAGAAACTTACCAGAAAGATATTCTTCTCCTCAATCAGACCGAAGAGTTTTAATACTCTTTTCAGTTTATTTTTCTACTTCACTTTGGAATCGTTTGAACATTTCAAATGAATCCAACTTATGTTTCATCAGATAGACATATCCATATCTGGATAGATCATCCATGAAAGTGATGAAGTAGAAATATCCATCTCTAGCACTTGTGCTCATAGGCCCGCATACATCAGTATGAACTAGGCCTAAGTGCTCAATAGCTCTCTTACCTTTTTCAGTAAAAGGTGACTTGATCATTTTATCAAGAAGACAAGACTCACAGGTTGGAAGTGATTCACAATCACTGACTTCGAGGATTCTCTTTTGAGTCAATCTGTTTATTCTGTTCTTGTTTATATGACCTAGCCTACAGTGCCATAAGTAAATATCTGACACACTATCTAATTTAGGGTGCTTGTCAGTAGAATAGACTACGTTAACAGGTTGTGACAATATATACACACCACTATTCAAATATCCACAAAAAATAGTAACATCATTCATAATGATATTACAAACTTATTTCTTTATTGAAATTTCATAATCATTTTTGGCCAGAAGGCCTACAGAAATAACGTTTAAAAAGAAACTGGGACAGAAATGACAATCATTAAGAACAACGATATGGGACTCAAATATAAGTTTCAAGATTCCTAATGCTAGAACTGAAACTGATCTTCCATCTCCAACGTTCAGGATCTTCTCGCCTTGCTCGAATCTCCTACTGACCTGCAACCCCTGCAACGAATTAGAAATATGGTAAGGGCTACCGATATCCAATATCCAGTTAGTTATATCACAAATAGAGAAATTGCAAGGAGTTATCATATAAATACCTTACCTAGCAATAGCTTGCTGCTTTCTCTGCCTGCTCGGATCTAGGGAGGCAATGTATTGAGAACAATTTTTCTTCCAGTGCCTCCGCTTCTTGCAAAAGAAGCATTCAGCTTGACTCTTATCGGATTTGATCTTTTTGGTCTGGCCCTGCACTGATGTCCCAGCTTGAACTTGTACCTTCTTCACTTTCTTCTTCTTGTTCTACTTTTCTTTCTTAAAGGATCGAGAATCAGAAGACAAACCTCTCACTAAGTTCACCGACTCCTTGTGGAGTTGGTGATCCTTCTCAAAGTTCTGAAGCAATTCTAGTAACCCGTGGTAGTTTACTTCAGGCTTTGTCATTCTATAATGAGTGAGGAATGGAAGATAAGACTTGAGCAGCAAGTTCAGTATTGCACCTTTTCTAAGCTGCTCATGCAAGAGAAAGTCGAGCTTGCTCAAATGCTCCATCAGCTCAATCATGTACAATATATGATCAGTGACAGAGGCACCATCCCGTATTTTGACGTTGAAGATGGCACAACTAGTCTTGTGCCTCTCCATGTCATCGGGTGTGCCAAAAGCATCCTTCAACACTTGAAGCATATCCTTTGGCTGAGCCGTCTCAAATTTATGACTGAACTCGTCGCTCATGGCAGCCAGCATGATGCAGCGCACTGTGGTCCGGTCACTGAGCCACTTCTGGTAAGTATCTCTGACTGTTCCACGTACATTGGCAGCTGGCTCTTTAGGTGCAGGATCTGTTATCACATATAAGATCCGTTCATGCTCCAGAACTATCTTCAACTTTTGGTACCAGCTACTGAAGTTGGATCCCACCAACTTATCATTGTCTAACAATGATCAGAGTGATAGGGAAGTGGCCATATCTGCATAAAAAAAAATCATAACCTAATTAGTAATTGATTCATTAAACCTAAAGATTTGGACTATAATCAAAAAGATTTTCTCACTATTTTATTCAAATTGGTAGCCTCTATCTTCAATTCGAGAAATTATCTTAATTCCTTAGTGGGTACTAGAATCCACTTAGACTGCACACAAGCCCAACTTTGGTTGGCTAACCCATGTACATCTAAGGATAGGTTCATAACCAATTATTTTTTTAAATAATTTCTAATAATTTTAATTTTGCCCCAGTCCCTAATCAGTAGGCTTTGGCCTCCACTGAAAAGGTCTGGTTAGGTCCAACCATTAACATGACCATACTTGGCCCATCTAGCCAATGAATGATTAGGCCCAACTTTGGTTGGCTAACCTAACCACCATTTAGAAAGATGCAGTCAAGAAATCATATTATGAATGATAATTTCATCAGTCGATAAGCACCAGGCCTATGGGCCTCCAATGATTATCCAATTGATGGACCCATTATCATCCTAATTTATTTTAAGAATCTAATAATTTTAAAAAATTTAATTGATTTAGAGGATGAGGTCAGATGAACCAGTTTATCATGATCCTCCCATTGGCTTCACCAAATCAGCTGAAGAGAGACCATTAAAAGGGCTGGTCTAGGAGCACCTAAATCAGTCACTCTGATTTATCTAGCTGACATGGGTCAGCTCGAATAGTCAAGTGATCCAATCAAAATATAATTTCATCAAGAGGTCAAGTAAGTTTGATTGGTGGGAGGGTCTGCCAAAGCTTGTCTTAGACACCATCAGAAATGGTCAGGTAAGCGGGCTCCCAATTAAAAACTACCAATCTAGTTTACCTTAGTCACCAACTGGTTTAATTAGTTTCGATTGGATCAACCTAACTGTTCGTGCTAGACCGCTTAGCTAAGAATCAAGTCCATTTGGTTCTCGTTAAAGACATAGATTTGACCAACTACAACTATTGTAATTGATCTAGAGAATCCATGACCTAATCTAAGACAACAATTGATTAGATTTAGTCAATTCTCTAATTAAGTCTATCTTTAATCTAACCTTAGGCCTAACCCAATTAATGGACCTAATTTTCACTAATTTAGTCAATTCTCTAATTAAGTATATCTTTAATCTAACCTTAGGCCTAACCCAATTAATGGACCTAATTTTCACTAACCCATTAACCCCATGTGTTATGGTTTGTGTCTTAGGTTCTTCAATTCACAATCCTAGAACCTAATCAAAATAACTTCTTAATTCTCAATTAAGTTTTGGGCTGAGGGTTGGGGTTCGGCTTTTTGAAAATAATTTTCATATTTGTAAAATAATTTTACAACATGGTTTCATCAATCAAGTTGTATGTTTGATTCATAATCAAGATGCAAATAAAATAAACATGAAACTACTTTAGATCTAATCTAAACAGGTTCATGTAATTGAAATAATTTCAACTTTAAACTATGTAAATTTTCCAGATAAAAATTTGATGGTTCTTTGCGCAGGTTATATTAACAAAGAGATTTTATTTTAGATTTAAATATTTTTTAAATCTAATAAATTATAAATTTAATCTAGATTATATCTAACAAATTTATGATTAAAGATAAATCTACACGAACTAGGACAACTTTTGCACTGTAAGGGATAAACCTTACAGCAGGACAACCTTACAGTTCATGATTGATCTAAAAATTTTAATTTTAGATTTAATAATTAGATTATAAATTAGATATAATCTAAAAAATAATTTAAGTATGTATAGATAATCATGTAATAAACAACCTAAGCTCTGATACCAATTGAAGGAATCAGATCTAGGGTTTCAGGGTTAGATCTCGAAAATTTTTCAAGATCATACAGCGAAAGACTAAAATAAATTAAAATTTATTTTATAAAATTAGAGAATTCATAGATCTAAGATCCTATTACATGATTATTACATAGTATTAAATTAAAAATTAAAATATATAGAGAATGAACTACATGTTGATCGTATCAACATGTTTCTATGCTACATCTAATGTATGTAATAAACAATAGACTAGATCTATTACCTTGTAAGTTAGATATTCTAATCTTACTGATCCGAGCTTGAGGATGATGTTGTAAGCCATACATGCGTCCAGTCTCTAGAAGTCATCCACACGAGCTCACGAATCTCGATCAGAAGTTCTACTTCAAAAAATCAGCACAGTATGCTAGTACTGCGCTAATCCTTCTTCGATGGTTGATCAGGTGCCTCCTTCTTCTTGATTTGGACTCTTCCAAAGATGAAAAGTAGGAGGAGGAGTTTTAAATATGAGACGCTCTCAGAAAACTCAAGATGGAGGAAGGGAAGAGATGAACACAACAACCCTAGAAGAAGACCCTCTTCTTCTTCTCTTTGCTCTCTCTAGACACCCTATCTTGTATCTATTATATCTCCATGTCCTAACCTTCTTTCTCTTTGATTTTTGGATGCCCCGAAGGTCTCTCTTTGATCTATTTTCCATGAACATTTTATGAAGAAATTTATTTTATATAGAGAGATATGATAGAGTTTTTGTCTAGGTCAAATACCTAGTCAAGGTTTATCCAAACATGGCAAGACAAGGGGTGCCCAACTCTTGGGTGCCCCCTCCTTCTTTTTGTACATGGACCAACAGAAAAGGGTGCCTATCAAGTGCCATAAAAGCCATAAAAATCTCAAAAAAAATTTGGATAAAATCGATGCAAAAAGAAAAGAGTTTTGGATTTCTAAAACTCTATCTCATAGAATTTGAAATCCAAACTTATTCCTACTTTGATTTGATCCACAATCATCTTTCATGTAAGAAAGAAGAGAGAAAACCTTTTGGGTGTGGTGAAGACCTGGGAGAAGATTTTTGTCGCACAAAATAAGAGAAAATTGGCATGGAATAAGAGAGAGGGTGTGGGGGGCTTATGTGGCGCAAGGTAGAATCCTAGTCTTACTAGGATTCTATCTTATGACTTGTTTTAATTTGGTTTTTCAAACCAAATCAAACCAAAATTAGATCAATCCAATTAAAATAAGTTTTAATCTAATTAAGAACCTAATTTAATCAGATTAAATTAGATTTAAATCTATTTTAATTTTTTACTTAAATTAAAAATTAGGTTGACCCAAGTCCTAATTTAACTAGGACTTGTTTTTCCTTACACTTGGCTTATCCAATAAACTAATTGGACTTGATCCAATCAAGTTCAAATCAACCGAGTCACAACTTCAAATCAAAAGTAAATTTTGTTTAATACAATTATTCAAATGTTCATTGGTATCAGAGAATTTAAACTAATTAAACTATTAAAGACTTCAGTTCTTATTTGCTCTCATCCAAACTATCCAAACTAAGCATCCTATGAGTCTGAAAAAATAAGAAAGAAATATGAGCTTCTCCAGCTCAGTAAGAATCACTACACATGTACATCAAGTCAATAGATAAAATTAATATTTTTAAAACCAATACAATTTTGTGAAGACTCATATGTATATAATAACTCGAATATTGACATAAACATGCATTTAATAAATATGGATCACCACATATCATCAAGTGAAGTCTTCATTCATTGTTGAATTACATGTTATATGTTTCATCTTTTCACATCTTCGGTTTGATAATTTTTTATCCCTTTTGACTTTCGACTAACCCAGACCATACCTTAATCTCTTTCCGATCTATTTTTTTTTCTTTTTATATAAGCCTTTTAAGGCTGTCCCAGGATGAGCTCCTGGCTAGCTGTCCCATGTACGAAAGCCCGTGAGAGGCTGTCCCGGGTATAAGCTCCTGACGGGCTGTCCCAAGCGTGAGCTCTTGGCCGGCTGATCCACCTATAAGCCAATGGGGGCTGTTCCAGGCATAAGCTTCTGGCGGACTGTCCCAGGTATGAGCTCTTGGCCAGCTGATTCACCTATAAGCCAGTGGGGGCTATTCCAGACATAAGCTCCTAGCGGACTGTCCCAGATATGAGCTCCTAACTGGCTGATCCATATGTCGAGGTTAGTCCAAACCATATCTTTTTTATTTAATTATTGATTTTATCAAATTAATTTTAAATTACAGGATGATCAAATTGATAAGTCATATCCATAAGACTCATACCATCAATCATAAGAATCTTTTCATAACATGCTCATGTTTAAAAAGAATCATATAAGCCATATATCGGTGTCTCAAGCATAGAAAACTCATCGATCATAAATCCAGTAATGCAAAATCAATATTATAAAACTAACGAACAAATAACATATATGGTGATGATCATGTACAGGATTCTTACCTTGATCAATGAGAAATCAAATTCATAGCCTTACAGTCTGAATATCAAAACCCTACTCATTATCCTCCTGTTCGTTGGACTATTCTCCTATCAAACAAATCAATTTAACCAAATTAATTTTCTAAAAAAAATTATATATTGAGGTTTATCGAAACCCTTACTTGTGTCCCAAATTTTTTTTTTATTTTGAGAAGAGAGAAGAGATTTCTTCTCCTCTTCCCAACGATCAAAGCAGGGGACCCAACCTCCATCCCGAACACCTCCCCTTCACATGTCTAGGGTAGGCCATCTTCGGCCACCCTCCTCGGCAACCTCGACGACAGTGAGGCTACCATCCCGATGGCAGCCCCACCCATCCCTGTTGTCGGCGATGGAAGGAAAGAAATAATACAAACAAGGATGCCCTGTTTGAGCCCGATCCGGCATCTTACTGGCTTCCAAGCACGTCAATGGTCGAAAAGATCAATCCAAAAAGAAGGGAGAAAAAACATACCTTGTTTTGGCAGCCAAAAATAGCTCCAGTGGCCCCTCTCTTTCGATCAACCACTCACGGCACTCTTTTGAAAATATCCCTCAAATCCCTTTAATTTCTTTGAAATTTTGTTGTAAGGTCCTTAGGGAGGGAAGGGGGTCTTTATAGAGAAGGTTTTCTACCCTAGCCGGACTTCTCGAGTCTGATTTCATCAAAAACGAAGAGGAAGAAGACTCTGATTAGGAGTCTTCCTCCTTCTGTTAATTTTTCATTCTTTTTTTTTTCATTGGGCCGTTAAGGGTTTACAGGCCCAAGAACCTGGGTCGTTACACTCGCCCTCCTCTGTTTCTAGGGGCAGCTGCCCCCTCCTTCTTTTGAGGCTCCACAATCATCGTCGTAGGGCCTCTTATTGTCACCATTCTTCCTCCCTTTGTACCGAAGTACCTCTTCCTCTTTAGCCTGCATGTACTTTAGTACATGGGAGAGGAGTTTGGTGTAATACTTCAAAAAAATTTTGTTTAGGAAGAAAATTAGAAGCTTATTATTGAGACTGTGCTTCATCACTAACATTACGACGATCTTGTTAAAGTCTCAAACTTTCAATATAGCTGCATTAAAATGCACCACATAGTCCCTCAATGACTTATCCTCTCCCTGCTCGATAGAGAAGAGACTATTGTTGTTCCTCAACTACAGCCTCTGGCTGCTGAAGTGCAACATGAATTACCTTCCTAGTTACTCTAAAGAGCGGATGGATCCATGTGAAAGGTTGGAGAACTAGACCCTCATGCTTTTCTTAAGCGTCACCATGTTGGGAATAGTGTTCCAAAGCCAATCGTCAGCCTGTTGACGGTTGTGCTCCTTTTGTATTAATATATGAATTATAAATAAATAAAAATTATTTTGATATTTTTTTCATCACCAATGTTTCATCTTCTAATGAACTCCTGTATTGTGGTGAAGTCCTTAGGACTATTTAGACTCGACAAAGGAAGATTTGTCGCTTAGTCCTTAAACCTGTTCGCGACCAAATGATACGTTGTTACCAAGGACGACAACGTTTATCGAGCATAGGTCGTTGTGTGCCATATGGGTTGGTTGTCCTCATAATCAAGGAGTGTGGAGACACTGGTATGGCATACAGGTGAGATGTAATGGTACATCTACACTGAACGTGACCGACTCCGGAGCTATTTCTACTGTCAAGATTTGCTCCGATGGGATATGGGTATAAATGTCGCTCCGACCTGAGACCGCCATGGTGACTTGCAAGCAACTCACTGCACTTAGGCACTGGACTATCTGAATTTCTAATTCAGTGACGGAAGGCTGCTGGGTGTAGTCAAGTACTTGACTTGTCGGTGCGTGTGTTAAGATGAGATTGACCACTCCAGTTTAGAGCTGTGTACAGTCGTGTTTCAATTTAGCAAAACTTTGGCTAGGGTAGTCCTAGTGAGGAGTCACAGGACTAATTGAGTTGAGCACGATTCAGATGATCTCATCAAGGTTGACAGTTTAACCTTGAGTCGTCCTAAACACAGGGGTCAAAAGGGATGAATTATATGGTAACCATATTCACATAGGTTTTGAATATTGCGATTGTGACTATTCGACCTATCCGATCGTCGGGTACCCTTGCTAGATGATCACTTCGATTAGTACAGGAATTGGTTCCTGTGCTACCGGCTTAGGTTCGAACCTGCGGGGTCACACACATTAGAGGTTCCTTTCTGATCTGATGGCTGATTATGAGTCTTATGTGTCTGGGACTCTATGATTGAGAATTAGGATTCTCTGATCATGAGTTCCACACATTTTGGGTACCGAGGTCAAAATTTTGAATTTCAAATTTTGAATTTGAAATTTGAACTCTTTGATCAAGGTTTCATATCGATGGTCTCTGATGTCTAATTGCTCATCGAATTTGGACTTAATATTTATGAGAGGTTTAATTAGTGATTTGATCACTAATTAACTCAATTTGATTGAGTAATTATTTTTAGATCAAGTCCAATTGAATTGGATTCAGTTTGGATTGACCCGATTAGGTTTATTGTTGATCTAATCGCTAAGGTGGTTTAGTCCCTGATTTGATCAGGGGTTAGGCTTAGTTAATTCCTGATTTGATTAAGATTTTATTGAGCCTAATTAAGCCTAATTGTGTTGGGTTTAATCTGGTGTAATTATGCTTAACCTATTTTAATCAGGTTGGCTCAATTTGAATCAAACCACCTTGTTTTAAATTCCCTGCGCCACCCAACTTCCTTGCGCCCATTTGAATTCATGAGAAGAAATTTTCTCGTAAATTTTCTCCCACGCAAAGCTCTCTCACGCCCATATTTTTGTGCGCCAATTATTTGGATTAACTTGGTTTGTTACCCATCCAAATTCAAAGGGGTTTTGAATTTGAATAGATAACTAAATAACCATGCGCCAGCTTATCCTCTTTTGTGCGCCCCATATTCCACACGAGAAATAGTTTCTCGTGAAAGTCTCCACGCATAAAAAAAAAAAGAAAAAAAAGGGCCACGCCATCTCTTCTTTCTCGCACATATGGATGAGGATAAGATTGGTTGACACTTGAATTCAAATTTGATTTGAATTTAAGTGAGCAACCACCTCTTCTTATCCACTCACATACTTTCAACATCTCTTGTGATATTTTATAAAATGAGAAAGGGAGGGGGCATGGGCAATAAGAAAGAAAGAAGAGATAAAGGGCATGGGGAGGTTCTGAAAAAATTTTGAAGTGTTCAAAATTTACCGAGAGGAGAGAAAAAGGAGAGAGAAGTGGGCGCAGGGTTTTTGGTGTGTACCCTAGGGTTTCTACCTAGGGTTCGGGAAGTGAGATTAGTATGCCACGAGTGTCGTGAGTCCACCAAATTTCAGAAAGAGATCCATCAGCCTCTCAACCAACCGTGCAGACGATCCGGAGCATCCGAGGAGTCGGCACACATCGATCGAAGGAGTTCGATCAACATCAGCCATCAAAAGGGTAAAATCACGATCTAGCATTCGTGAGGAGCCGATCAGATGGGAGCTTCGTGTGGATGATCCACAGAGGCCAGACACTAGTGTGGCTATGACGTGATGATCAGAGCCCCTCGACGGTGATCAGATTGCAGTGATCGACTACCTGCAAAAGGTGATGTGTTCTGAACACAATACAGTAAAAAGGTTACTGTTTCAAATTTGAATTTCAAATTTAAATGCATGCTGTTGTATCATATTTAGATCCTAGTGTAGGATTAATTAGTATTAATTAATGAGATTAATTAATAATTTCGTTGTAAAATAGTAATTTTGAAAAAGTTTTAAAATTACCATTTTGCCCCTGCACTGAATTTTTGCTTCACACCAGGGAGGCTTGGCAAAGGAGAGTGTCAAATATCCCTTGCAGCATCATGAGGGCTTTGTAACCCTTCAGGTGGTCGAGTGGGTTGGTGGTGTCGTCATACTGCTCGATCATTAATATTTTGAATCGACTCGAGATTGGCTCACTCAAATTTTTTTGAAAGAATAGGGGTTGGGTTGTGAAGCCAAAACCATCATTCTGATGATGGTTGGCTTCCTGGAACTCATCGATTTGGGGTTTCAGTTCTTGAACCTTCCTCCCGAGTTCGTTTTCATGCTGAGAGCGATATCAGCATGGAGAGGGACTTGAAGTGGAGTCCTCCTTGGAGGGCTTCAACAATTGATCCCATCGATATCGGCATGGAGTCCTCCTTGATGTCAAGGCAAATGGTGCATAGCTAGCTTAGCTGACAACAACCATCGGTGTGAAGCCTGGGCTACATTCGAGGGTCCCCATCCTCATTCGGACCACTCTACATGGGTCTAGTAGCTTCACTACGATGGAGCTATTAGGGGAACTGGTATCCTTTCTACGTCGTACTATTGTAGCTACTATACAGTAGCCGTGAGTGCCTGAACTTGCTTCATTAGTGTGGTGATTGGGTCTGGACAAATGGTGGTGGACCGTTTGGGAGTTTGCTCCCTAGTGCTCCACCCGTTGAGATTGCTATGCAGCGATGATTGTTGGCACGACATGATGACATTATTTTGAGATCGAGTTCTTACTATCTTCCTCTAGAAAATGGGGCAAGCAAGCCCACCTTCTAATGCCAATATGTTGTCACTCCTCCTCAAGGTTGGCTGATGTGGCAAGATAGCTTAGACGCTTCATGTCGTGCTGAAATGATCGTGTGCCAGCCAAGGGCTCCGGGATCTATACAAGAAGTCCTCACATGTCGGAGAAGAAGGTGAGGGGTTCTTTGGTGGGGAATCCTCCGATGGCTAAGTCAGCAAAATCTCGAAGAGGAGAGAACAAAGGAGAAAGAGGGTAGTGAGAGTTCGAATTCTTCCCCTTTTCTCCTTTCCTCCATTTTATAGGAGAGAATTTGATAGGTTGTAGAGCCTGTAGAGCTGGAGAGGTGGCCATCAGGAGGCCCGAGTGGTAGTGTCAGTAGGTTGTTACAGTGCTAGCCACCCATGTTTGGAGAGTAGTGTACTATTGTAACTAAAAGCTGACTCGACAGATTTCGTGCACCAAGGAGATTCAGTGGCGTCCGAACTGGGGGATGGTGTTTGGAGAACTAGGGTGAAATGGAGCAGGATCGGTTAGTGCCTGATGATATTGTCCTCATCTAGCTTTCGATCTTCGGTGCGTCATCAAGCGCAGGCCGATGTCTGTGACATGGCCTGGGCAGCATGTCTTCAGCTACCAGATCATGATGCTAGGTGTCTGCCATGTCATCGGGAGGTGGCCATGCCATCGGGTGGATAAAATACGGTCCAACAAATATGATTTGGACAGTTGAAACTAATATGAAGAGATAATATATATATTAAAAATAAAAGAATTATATTAATCATACATTGTTATGTTGTTGATTCTACTCTTTCAATCATATCTTGACCCAATCCTCCTTTTTCTCTCATCTTCTATTGGAATAGACAAATATATGTAAGGAAAAAAAATCTATATCATCATGACTTGTGGATAATACCCCATCGCACATTATTCATCTAACTTTCGATTCCATCCATTGATCCCATTTTTTTTCTAAAACACAAACATTGAAAGTTCGGTCTAAACCTAGGAATAATAAAAAGCAAAAGAAGGTCAATAAAAGAGAAAGAAAATGATTTCTATTTTTAATTGCCTGTTCTACTCTAGCTAAAGCAAAGACCTAGATCCTTAGTTGCATGGTCCATGATTGCTGATCCATTCTTTTTCAAGGAGAAACTTGGTAGCAGTAATGAGCTTGGCAATGACAAAACTAAGAACTTGGCTATGATAGTAATCTTCAAATCTCCGAACCTAATTTACTTCGGGGCCATCTCCAAGATTGGACCCAGCCTCTCTATTTCGAATACCGCCACCATCTTTGGCTTTTTAAGTGCATCTAGTGACTTGCCCATTGTTAGAATCATCATCTGCTTTATCACCAGGTTGGAAAAGTTAAATTAAATCATACTTGAAAATCAAATGACCTAATTAGAAGATTTTTAAACTATAACGACCATAACTTAGAACACCAAAAATGTAAGGTATGGTATATAGATGATGACGCATGATATGGATGATGATTGGTGTAGGGATAATGGCATGATATTCAGCGATTTGATGCTTTTGAAAAGAAAATTCTACGATACGTGCCACGTCATCATCCACATGCAATGGCATCTCCTATGCCATGTCATCAAAATAATTTTTTTTATTATGCCACATCATCTCCATTTAGGCAGTTTTTGCCGCATAAGCATCCACTTTCACCATGTAAGCATTAGTCATTGCCCAACTGAGATTTTCGGTGAGAAAAAATGATTAGAATCTAAAGGAAGGACCATATTAAAACAGTTTAGAAATAGAGGGACCAAATTTCATATTTTTGAACTTCAAGGACTAAAAGTATAAATAACCTATTTTTCAATTATATTGTCATCCTCAGAAAAAGATTAGATTTAATTAGGATTCGGTTAAGAGATGGAGAAAGGGCACTAAAACGAAAACTTGCTTCCCTAAAAGAATAGTGATCAGAATCCAATTTATCTCATTTCATTTTTTAGTAGCCAGAATTTTCCTTCCTAAATTAGTGAAAACCAGCAAGGAGAGGAGGATGGATAGTTATCATGAACAAAGAGGAATAGCACATGTAAGTTTTCTTTAATTGTTTTATGGGATTAGAATTATTTTCTCATTTTTTATCGTTGAGTTTTCAATTGTTTTCTTTTTCCTCCATGAATCAGTGGGTGTTATAGAGAAGAGGTGGATGGAAAATTAGCACCGACCACAGGGTAGATGGAAACATATTAATTTTTTCCCCTTTTCTAGAAAAGCTAGAAAAGTGGAAGGGCCTTTCTAATAGCAAAATGATAGATGAAATCAAATTGGAGTATTTTTCAATTCAAAATTATTGTAGCAAATTTTTCATTAAAAAGTTCTCGTAATTATTGATTTTGCAAGAAAAGAAAAATAGTTAGGAATCTTGTCTCAAGATCTAGATAGATACAATAATAATATTCATTCAGTTATTGAAAATTTCTAGAAGTTTTCTTGATTTTTCTTTTGGCTTAATGATTTTCTAGATTACTCTCAGTAAACAAATCAAACTAAAACAATTTAATTATTATCAAATTATAGACAGACTTTACAATTTATTCACATGTTTTCTTTATTTAAGAGATCATTGTATTATGAATTATAGCTATCATATATTGTTGATAATTGTGATGTCTTATGGCCATCATTTGTTGTTCTTGCCTCTCCTATATGTATTTTTTTAAAAGGCATACATTCTTTTAGCTTTGTTATTTTGTTTCCAATTTTAGTTATTTGTATTCTTTATGAACTTTTGAGAATATGTTTTGAATATACAATACTTATTTGTTTGGACTACCAATCTTGTCCCTCATTTATATAATAAAACCAATATACACATAGGTTCTTATGTAATCATGAAAAGTTGCAGCTTAACTAGGGGAAGATACATACCAGTGCACAACCCTCACTGATAGGATATAGATATACCATCATACAATCTCCACTAGTAGGGTGTCGATATACCAGCATACAATTTTCATTAGCAGGGTATCCAATATATAGTCAAGATGTGCATCAAAATTCATCTTAAATCAAATCTTTTTTTGATAAAATCAGTTTTATATTTCCATCAAACAATATATGAAATTAAACCATCCGAAATCAAAATCAATCGATCATAACTCTAGAACAATACATGAAACCATCCGGAATCAAAATCAATCGATCATAACTCTATAACAAAATCAATATATTCAATAATGCATCAAAGAATATTCTATAATAAAATAAATTTAACAAATAAATATCATACTTCATATTCATAAAATACAAATAGTATGATGATATAAATGCTATATAATTTATCGATAAATCTAGAAAAAGGGTTATATTACTTACCTTTCAATTGGAATCAACCAATATATTCAAATAATTTCAAAAATTTCATCTCTTTAAAATCCTCAATTATAGATCATCTTATCGTATCCCATTGTTGGACATCTTCTTATCGAGATAACTACAACCCTATATAGGATCAAGTCCAGTAATTAGAAAGGATATGGATCGTCATGAAAAAGTATGATTGATAAGTAGTGGCACCCAATGATTTGGATTGAACCAATCATCTAACTTTATTTAATCAAGATTAAACTAGGATATAACTGTATTCATAAAGATTAAATAGTTAGAGAGTTAAAATATACTAATTAAAAATTACTTACCATCTGCTCCATATGACAAGCGAACAACCTCAAACCCCCACAATGCGACACAGTCTGTCTCATCCGACTCACGGTATTCTGGCACATCATCTCTATACAGTTAGTAGTCAAATTAGTAGATAACAAATTAAATTTAAGAATAAATAATTCAATCATTAAACTCTGAAAAAAAGAAGTTTGGATATGCCAGATCCTTGTAATACCGACATATGAGAGCCCAATCATCCATAGTGATGCTGTCATAGGGCCGCTGTCATGTTGCCTCCACCCCATGGTCCTGCATCATATAGTACCAATGTTGATGGATACGATGGCGATACTCCTTAAAATGCAAACATAGATGAGAGTCCACAGCTCACCGTATGTGATCCTCCTCAAAATCAATAATATCAAATACACCCTGCTAATAACAAATATTAAAAGAATACCGTGCTAATTAAAAATTTATGGTATAATTTATTTTATCTGTAACTGGGTGTAGAAAATCTCTCTCTGAGCCTGTACAACATGACGCCAATCAAAAAATATCACAGAGGTATAGCTGCGGCATATGATGCCCAGCTCGATTTGCCATGGCTCACACCATCCTCTAATGGGCCTAATGTAGTCGGATGGTATCTCAATATGGAGACACTGTTCTGGATGCTCGCATCTCCAACGCTGTAGAGTGAGATTCTTCAATGGACCTCATCCTTGCCTCACCATCGATGGAGACTGACCTAAAATAATAATAAATAAATCATTAATATGATAACTATCTAAATAAAAAAAAATAAATTTTATTATATAAAAAGTATAATACTACCACTCGGATCTGTCTCACTCGAACCCACCTCACTTGGACCTGCCTCACTTAGACTGGCCAGTGCAAGACCCTCTGGTGACTTTGCTGGTGCGATAATGGAAATGGGTGAAGGCACCTCAACCTCAGGAGTAGGCTGCGAATGCGAATGTCGTCATCTATCTCTTGGTGCTATACATGTGATTCTTGACATATAAATGAATATAATATTAAATAATAATAGTAAAAAATAAATTATATTCTAATAAATAGAATTATATCACATACCATTATTGTAAGAGAAGATTCAATAAAGAATATAGATCTACTCATCAATATTCGTATATTCCTTAATGTGTAGGTCCTCCTTCGAATCATAATAATCAACTAATGTATCATCTTCTATCTCATCATCATTTATGAGCTGATCGTCGTCTTCTGACTCATCAAGATTAAATATAAAATCAGTTTCAACGTCGTTGGATGGCAGATCAGCCCTATTCAAAGGAACTATTACAAGTTCTTCATCAACAAGAAGCTCGGCTAATGTTTGCTCTTCCTCTTGAAAAGCTTCCTTATTATGTAAATTTGAATTTTCATCCATCTCTAGTTGGGTTGGTATGTCATATATGTCTCTAAGTATTATTCTTTGTATGACATGCTAATTACCTCGAAACTTTAGATCCTTCAAATATATTACTTATTTTTCTTGAGTTGCTAATATATATAGCTCATTCTAGTATCATGTTCGTGCAAAATTTACACTAATAAAGTATGGATCGATATGAATATCAATCTTTTTATTGCTAATATCCCACCATTCATATTGAAATAAGAATACAGAATTACTGGATCCATACTTCAATTCTATGATATATATCAGTACACCATAATATTCAATCTCTTCTTCTTCTTCATATCCTATCGTAGCAATCTCACTATTCTGGATCCGTCGTTGCATCTCAAGCTCCCTTGTATGAAATCTCATTCCTTCAATGATACAGGATGCATAGTGGTTAACCCTTCGATCGGAGCCATATGCTAAATTATACAACTCATCGATCGTACCTTCTTCTTTATTGAAATACTTATATTTCATCTACACCATAACATAAAAAATTATATTGATTTAAATAATTATTTTTATAATTATTAAAAATAATGTATTACTAGTACAACTTACAAGATCTTCAAATCATTTAATAAATTTTCTCCTATGTCAATCATCAGCATCCGTATTATTCACTCTAGATAGTATACTCTTGTGCTCACTATAACAAATCATAATTTTTAATTTTACATCGATATGAAAAAATTACTTAGAATATTAAACAGTATGCTAAGATGGTACTTACTCAATGAAATTTTTAATTTCTTCATAATTATTTAGAATGTAAAAGTATGCCTTGAATAGCTCATTCACATCCATAAATTCATATCTCCTTCCATCAATGGGTCAAACTGTTTATTTAAATATAGACAGTATCGGTTCATTATCACTTCATTCACAGTCTGCATTATGATATATACGATTGAATTTTATTTTGATATCGTCAAGATACATCAAGCAGAACGTGATACACTCCGTAGCTATGTATGCTTTTGCTATAGACCCTTCAGGCCATGCTTTATTATACATATACTTTTTTAGGATACATAAGAATCTATAAATAAAAATAAATTTAAATTTTAAAAATATATTTACATCTTATAATTGATATGACAAAGTGTGTACAATTTTTTTATCTTTTAATAGGATATATCTATCGATAATATACCGATCGGGCCAAAAGAGCTTTCTTTAAAAGATGAATAGTCAGATGCACCATAACATCAAAAAATGATGATGGAAAAGTTTTTTCTAACTTGCAAAGAATGAACATGATATCCTTCTCAAACTTCTCAAATAAGTTCATCATCAATTTTTGACAACACAGTTCTCGAAGAAACACTCCCAACTCAATCAATGCAGTTGGAACATCACTACCCAAATAGCCATGTATGACCACAGAAAGCAAGCATTGCATCATCACATGAGAGTCATGACTTTTCATGCTAGAGATATTGTCGTCATTATTGCCACCGCGATATGTTTGAAGCTTAAGTGTCAGAAAACTTTACGATTTTGAACCATTCACAGAAACTCTTCTTTTTCTCGTCAAATAGCGAATAACATGTAGGTGGCATAAAAAATCTATCACCTCGATGAACTAAATGCAACTCCAGTTGGATTCTTATTTTTTGTAAATCAAGGTGAGCTTTTGTACTATCTTTTATTTTTTTGGGATGTTCAATACTGTACTGATGATATTATCATAAATATTCTTTTCAATGTACATTATATCTAGATTACAATGAAGTAGTAGTTGCTTTCAATATGGTAGTTCAAAAAAAATACTTCACTTCATCCAATTCAGCTTAGCTTTAATATGCTTTCGCTTGCAAGTACCCAATATTTTCTCAAATTGGACATTTTCAATGACTTTAAGCTTCAGTATGCTTCAAATATTTTTTTCAAATTAGATCAAATCTCGATCCAAATTTCGGATCAAATCTCGATTCAGATCCAGAAACAGATCATTTTATACAAAATAGCATACATTAAAGAATACAGATTGAACAGTAACATAGAAAATCTCTTTCCACCAATTTAATGAAGCAAAAATGCATGATTCTATCCATTTCAAATCATTACTAACATATATGACCCTATCCCTTTTAGAAAAATAATAATCTTATTATTATTAATCGATATTTTATTTTATTATTGTAAAAATTTCGATAGCATCTCCTCATAGTTCTCCAAGTATACAACGTGAATATAATACCTACGCATCCTATCCACTATATACTCAGAGAATAGTGGACAAATAAATGCTGACTACTATATAATGAAATAAAATATCAACTATTAACAATAATAAGGTTATTAGTTTTTCAAAAAACTCGAATACGGGACATCTAAGAGTCAATCTCAATCAAGATTGACTTTTGAACAGAAATCTATGGTTCAATGTAATTTAACTATCATCTCTGAACATACATTTAAAGATGAATTTTTAATTTTTTAAAAAAGAGTAATTCTATATTAAAATTTTTTCATCAAAAATTTTAATAGAGTTTTTTCTAAAATAAAAATATTTTTTATATTAAATTATAATAAGTAAAAGCATACAAAATAGCACATAAAATAATTAAATTGTAATAAAAAAAAGTAATGTGCATTGTGCTAGTGAAACAATAAAAAATTTATAAATTTCAACAGTAACACTAAAAAAATTATGTAATAAATATAAAATAAACTATAAGTAGTTGAGTATGTAAAATAATATTAATGCAAAATAATAATACGAAATCTAATCCCACACTGGATATCCTCCACTCTTTCTCACTCATCTTCCAAATTCACCAAAAGCAGCACCGTGGAGGCAGTCCCGCGGATAAGGCTGGAAGTGGGTCGGACCACCAGGAGGCCCATCAGGTCGGCCCGAGGCCCATCATGTCGGGCTTCGGACTCGACCCCAAACCATTTAGGTTGGACCCCCACTCCTGCGATGCCGCCGTTGTCACCCACCTCCTGCAACCCACCCCCTGCGACGCCACCGCCCTTTCTAACCCCCCACGACCCGGATCTCATCTCGGATCCTGATCAAATCTCGATTTAGATCCTAACCCGAATCGAGATCTTGACTCGAATCCCAACCTCAATTCAATTCAGATCGTAATCTAAATTTTATTTTTATTAATCGAATAATAAAATATTTAATTAATATTTTATTTTTTTTACTTTTATTTTTTTTTCTCTTTTTTTTTCTCCCCTCATTTCTCTCTTCCCTTCCTCCCTCTCCGGTCGACCCCCTACCCGCCCCTGTGTCGCCCCTGACTGGTCATGGGCCCCTCCCCACCCCCGAGTCGCCCCCGACTGCCCACGGCCCCCTCCCCACCCTTGTGTCTCCCCCGACTGCCCCCCGACCCCCTCCCCACCCCCGTGTTGCCCTCAACCACCGACCGACCCCCTCCCTGCCCCCATGTTGCCCCCGACTGCCCACAATCCCCTTCCTACCCCCGTGTCGCCCTCAATCGCCCATGGCCCCCTCTCCACCTCCGTGTCACCCCCGGTTGCCGGCCGACCCCCTCCCTACCCTCGTGTCACCCCCAACTGCCCACGGCCCCCTTCTCGCCCCCGTGTCGCCCCCAACTGCCTCCCAACCCCCTCCCTGTCCCTGTGTCACCTCCGACCGCCCACGGCCCCCTCTCTGTCCTCGTGTCGCCCCCAACCACCCTCCGACCTCCTCCCCACCTTGGTGTCGCCCCCGACCGCCCACCCCCACCCCTGCAACCCCATCCGTCCCCCGATGGCCCGATCAACCAAAAGAAAAAGGTGGGAAGAACCCTTACCTCCGACGGACGGTAATGGCGATGGCAGAGAAGCCCACATCAACGATGGCGGACGGCAACGATGGAGATGCGGTCACCGGTGGGAAGAGAGGTGGGAGAGCTCGGAGAGGGAGAGGGAGAGGGGAGAGGGGAGAGCTCGAAGAGGGGAGAGGGGAGAGAGAGGGGGGAGGAAGAGGGTTTCGCATGAAGGAACGTCGAGTTGATGTCTAATTAATACAAAACTATTAGCAATAAAAATTTTCATCGCTAATACTATTATTAGCGATGAAAAATAATTTTTGTTACCAATAAGTCTTGCTAAAAAAATTTTCACTAAAAAAATTTTTCTTTTAAAAAAATTTTGGCCAACAAATTTATGAAATAAATTATTGGCGATGAAAAATAAAATTTTCATCGTTAATAAGACTATTAGCAATGAAAATTTAGTTTTTATCACTAATAAATATCATCTAAAAAAAAATTTCTTCTAAAAATTTTACCTTCAAAAAAATAAAAAAATAATATTATTAAAATAGTTTTTCCCATAAAAATCCCTTTTCATCGCTAATAAAAAAAATTTCCATTAACAAATTTTTTCTTCAAAAAAATTGATTAAAATAATATTTTAAAATATGATTTTTGATGAAAAATAAATTTATATTACAAATAAATTTTATTTAAAAAAATTTAAAGACTATTTACGATGAAAATTTGGTTTCCATCGCTAATAATTAAAAAAAAATTTGGCTCCCTAATTTTTTTAGTCTAAAAAAATCTTTCCAATAATAGTTTTATAAAAAATTAATTTTGGATTTTTTTCATCAAAAAAATTTTCCTTCTAAAAAATTTAACAAAAAATGACATTAAAAAAATATTCATGATAAAAAATAAAATTAATTTTCTTTAATCTAAAAAAATTTTAATCTAAAATTTTTTTTAAAATAATTTTATTGAAAAAATTAATTGTTTATTAATCAAAAAATTTTATATAAATAGTTAATTTATGATTTTTTTCAAATTTTTTTATAAAAAAAATTAAGTATATAAAAAAATATAATTATGATGAAAAGTTTAATTTACGTCGCTAATAATTGTTATAAGAACAGCTCTTCGACTTTCACAATGGAATGTGTATTAAGAGAGACCAATAGCTCTGAAGTCTTCGATCTCCAAAGAGCTCATCTTCTTCTTAGAGTCTTCAATCCGAAAGTCAGAATATGAGAATATTATGATGATTCTTAGATCATGAGAGAAATCTATCAAAATTAAGATTTGAAGAATAGGATAGGGATAGAAAGTTAGAGATCCAGAAGCTCATATATTGCATGCATGTGAGGATTGAGCTTGAGAAATTCAAGAAGAATTATATGAGTATCAAAGATCTAGCAATTAACCAGAATCAAAGCAAACCTATGGGTAGTACAAGTTGTGTTATAAAGCATATGCTCATTTTTATGCTTTGCATTGCTTGGAAGATGAGTACTCATATTGTTTGTCTTCTCATGATTGGAACTCCTATAGAGATATATTTAAGCGTCGATCGATGCGAGACATATGGTACCTTTCGAGATTGTGGAAGCCATGCTAGAATGCACTGCTTAACTATATAGTTTCTACATAAAAGGAAGCTCCTTTCATACCGTTTAAAATAATTACTCTATCAGAAAGATTCATTGATATCACTAGTAACAGTGACAGTGATGAACAAATGAATTTTACGTCACAAATAAACGTATAACTCATTTCATTCAAAAGGATCTATTCATTCTAATCCACGAATATCACTCACTTTTATATAATTTTTTCATATAAAAAGTTTAGTCTGGATCATAACTTACATTTGCTTCTTTACTATGTAAAAGAATAAAAGATATATACAGCTGCTACAAAAAATAGATGTAGTTACCTTATATAAAATCAAAATTTTAAATTTTATAATTTTTTTAAATTTTTAATTTTTTTATATATTAATGATGAAAATATTTTTATCATAAATAATACAGTATTTATGACGTAAATATACTTTTCATCATAAACATAAATTATTTATGATGAAAAATTTTCATCGTAAATAATAAGTAACTTTTGATTTTTTTAAGTATTGGTAATAAAAATATTTTTATCATAAATAATTAAATATTTATGATATAAATTTTTTTTCATCATAAATATTAATTATTTATAATAAAAAATTTTCATCATAACTAATAAGTAATTTTTAATTTTTTAAATTTTTAATTTTTTGTTACTATTGGTAATGAAAATATTTTCATCATAAATATCAAGTATTTATGACAAAAATTATTTTTATCTCAAATATTAAGTTATTTATGATGTAATATTTTCATCATAAATAATCTATATTTTTTATTTTTTTATTTTTTTTAAATATTGGTGACGATAAAATTTTCATTGGAAATAAACTTATTGGTGTTGAAAAAATATTTTTCATCATAAATACTTAAATTATTTATGATAAAAATATTTTTATCACTAATATTTAGA
Organism: Elaeis guineensis; assembly: GCF_000442705.2. Lineage (NCBI taxonomy): Eukaryota > Viridiplantae > Streptophyta > Magnoliopsida > Arecales > Arecaceae > Elaeis > Elaeis guineensis. The sequence continues at coordinate 15,568,870 of NC_026003.2, read as the reverse complement.
AATTTAAAATTAAAATAAATGAGATATTATTTATGATGAAAATATTCATCATAAATAATATATATTTACAATGAAAATTTTTTTTATCGCTGATATCTGACTATTTACGATGAAAATTTATTTTCATCATAAATATTAAATTATTTATGATGAATATTTTTATCATCATAAATAATTTTATTGATAATAAAAATATTTTTATCGTAAATAATTTTATCACAAAAATATTCTTTTTTTGTAGTGCAACATGAAAACTTAGAGAACAACCCTAAGAAGAAGATGAGAGCAGAGACTTGTGGGTATTGCAGTAAAAATCATGATGGACCTTGTCTTAAGAAGCTTGGAGCATGTTATCAGTGTGGCAAGTGGGGACATTTGTCAGGGGAATGTTCTAGTAAGAAAACAAATGACTCCAAAGCCATTAGCTTAGTTGAATAGGGAAAAAGAAGGAATGCATGAATATCTACCTTGACTCTATAGGATACTACGATAAGCAACAATGTAGCGATAGGTACAACTCCAATCAACTATAGGAGATGCTTGTATGATTATTGATCATAGCTCTTCTCATTCTTTCTTAGTTTACTATATCTTCGAATTATATATTTTAGAAACTGGATGAGCCACTACTATTATAAAGTTATTCATGGCAAATTTATATATATATATATATATAATTGCATTACTTAAAGGATGAAACTAGTTAATAAAAAAAAGTTCAGAATATGAGACTTAGAAGCATAGCTTAGGCCAAAGTTGCATAGCAAAAGTATGGTGAAAGATGATTTAAAGACTAAGTATCCTCACTTGTTTGAAAATGAAGGTACATCAAGTTTCAATGATGAAACTTTTTTTAAGGGGATAGAATATGATGGCCTAGTCTAGTTGGACTAGCCCATTAAAAATTGGCCCACATCCCACCCAAAATCAAAAAAAAAAAAAACAAATGGGAAGAAGATGTCACGCCCTCAAATTCGGGACATAATACGACCATGCTATCGAGGGATGGAGCCCATAATAACATGAAGTCTATCCATTATAGTTATCTAAATTTCATCATAAATAGAATATAATAAAAGATTCAATTCTAGCATTCATCAAATAATTAAACTAATATTGTTTAGAGCATCTAAATCTAAAATTAAATACCAATCTATATCACATAATTCGTAAATAGTTAAGTATAATCTATGGTCATCCAATAATCTAAGATTCAAATACAAAATCTCTAAGCTTGCTATACAGATCTCCAAGCCTGAACTCTTCATCAGTCTTAACCTTATTCCTTTGTAAGAGAAAAAAATAAAAAAAAATATAAGCTACACCAGCTCAGTAAATAGAATCTGCACTTTCTTACCAGATCAAATATAAGTTTTTTCATGATAATATAATATTTAGAAAGTAACAAATATTATAAAAATTAAAGCATTTCATAGAGTACATAATAAAATAAGTCATAAATTAATCATACATGTATAAATTATGAACATTTCATAAATATGATTCACATATCATTCTTGTCAGATATTTATGTCATATTTTAAAATATTGCTCACAGATATTCATACTAAGGTCACTATTATACCCATGACAGGGCTATGTTTCTTAATCAATAGAGTTCTTATTTCTTGTGCCAACTTTATACCCATTGATGGGGCCATGTTTCGTGATACTAGCTCTAGGTGTCGACCTTCCTAAAGGGATTCATTCATAACTATCTGAGAGTCTTTAAAATTTTTATATCTTTTTTTTAAAATATACATATACATAGATAAGAAAATAATAAAACTCAAACTTTATAATCATACTATTTTCATAAAATATATTCATAGAATCAATGCTCATAATAAAATATACTTTTTTATATCACATATGCTGATCTTTATTTTATGAAAAATATGATTTCATCAATAAAATATTATATGCATGAAAAATATGAAGATTTAAAAATAAATAAGAAGTATAAGATCCACTTATCTTGATCATCCTAGATCTTCAGACTTCGTTAGAAGAATCGGCTAATCCTATTTAAAATATTAAATTATAATCAATTTTTTAATTAGTTTAATAAAATTAAATAATGAAAGGGGGCCACTGATCGAGTGGTTGGTCTGACAAGCTATTCGAACATCGGAGTAATTCAAGATCTCCTAATCGAGGATCAGATCTAAATGACTCGATCAAAAAATCATGGAGCATAGGTTGGATAAAAATCAAGATCGATCAACATGGTTTATCAATAATGGGTTTCAAAGATACTAGACATGCTCGGTATGGGTTTGACATGTGGCACGAATATCAAACTAGTTTTAGATCATCTTGTCGGAGTCAACATGGGTCCTTAGAAGAGGAAGATATGACTCGATAAGGGTCCATAGGTATTCTTAAAGAGAAAAAATAGGTGAAGAGAGAGAAAGTAGAGAGAAAATCTTCATATTTCTCAAAAGAAAAATTCATAATTAACATCATCAGGGGTCATGTCAAGATGCTCAATAGGAGGTCAACAACGATCGGACTCTGAATTTCTGATAAGAACCAGACTAAGATTGAGAATCTACATAGATATCAAAGCAAGTTCAGATCTCTTTGAAAAGATCATCTTAGGTTCATACTGGAGCTCATGGATTAGTAGAGAGAGAAAGAAGGAGTAGAGAGAGAAGAAGAGAGAGAAGTTCTCTCTCTCTTTTTTCTTTTCTTTTCTTCTTCTTCCTTTTCCTTCTTTCTTTCTTTCTTTGGTCAAACAGGGAGCAATATGGGTGGGGGCTGGTGGTTCTTGATTGGAAGACTAGCAGCGGGTAGCGATAGTAGGTGGCCGATGATGATGGGTTATAGGATGGCCGATGTCGAGGATCGGCTGGTGAAGAAAATCATGGAAAAATCATGAAAAATAGGAGATCCACCCCTTTTCATATTTTCTCTGCTCATTGACCGATCACCGATGGTCAAGATGTTCGAGGAAGGTAGCAGGTAGGTGGGGGTCACGACCTAGGGGTGTGGCACCATGGGGGCAGTGTCGGTGGCCGAAAAAAGGAGAGAGAAGGCTTGTTCAAAATAGAGAAAAATAGGGGTTCTTCTTTTCTTGATTTTTTCAGCAAAGTTGGTGGCCGACGGCAAGACCTGGGGCCAAGAGAGGATGGGGAAGAGAGAGAGGAGGAAGGATCGAGCCCTTACCTTGGCTCCAATGATATTTCCAACTTCAATCTCCAGTGGGGATGGTGAAGGGAATCCGATAAAAATTGGAAGAAAAAGAAGAGAAAGAAGAGAAGAAGAAGGCTGGACTTATCGTGGTTAGCTTTGGATGAGGGAGGAGGGGTTTTATATAGTGGAGGGGAGGTCGAATCCTTTTCGGATTCGATTTCTTCTTCGATGAGGTCACATAGAAGAAGACTCCCAATAGGATTCTTCGATATTTTCCTTCTTTTTGTTTTTTTATCTCTTTTGTTTCTTTTTTCTATTTTTCTTTTCATGCCTTAAGATTCGTGCAAGGAGATTTTAGAGCCGGGTATCACATTCTATCCTCCTTTAAAAAAAAGTTTTATTCTCGAAACTTGGCATACTTGAGGTTTCAAATTTTAAAAATATATAACCCTCGTACTGTCCTTAGGCTTCCAAATTATCTGCATCTCAGAGTACTTATTCCATGAGTTCTCAATATAAATAATTATATGGTATTTCAAAACTAGATTATTTCTATTAGCAAGATAATGAATTTCTTTGATCTCTTAATCTTAGCTTAAAATCTCATAATGTTTTGCCTATGAAATTATTTGCTCTTGATTAATTTCACATAAAAATTATAATCAACCTTACCTATTCTTAATAAAAATAGAAAAGTCTGGAGCATTAGATGCTTACCATAATCTACAACCTTCTTTATCTTTTTAACTTTCTATATGATGTAACAATTAAATTATTATTGTAGAAAATTCTCAAATCTATTCAAACAAATAAAGTAATAATGTTAAAGCTGAGAAAAGGATATCTATACCCAAACATTCTACATCCGAGCTCATCCAAGGAATATCAATCCACTAATCTTAAACTTAAGAAGTCCAAAACTCTTTTGACCACTGCTATAACAAAAGAACCAATCAACGAGGATAGTATTGCAACATCTAAATGACCTAAGGATTGAAAATCTTATCCTTTCATTGGTCAATTGTAGTCTCTTTTACGAAAGTCAAGTCTCCATTCATATCACTTATTGTATTAGGATTTATATTCTTAACCATCATAATTCTATTGTGTACTCTAATCCAGACTTATTCGAATCCTCCAAGGCTATCGGATAAATCCTGACAAAAATATCACTTTACATTAGAATCTAAAAAAATATCCAACTTTCTATTTTTTTTTTATAGATAGAACTAGAGCAAAATTTTACATTTCTTTGTCCTTACTATGCTTGGAGCATATCACATCAAAATAAAACCTTGATCAACTTTTCTTGCTTGAAATCATTGCATAAGCCTCACCACTAATCAAGAATCTAACATATTTAGAATTAATTTGAAGTGAGTTAAACCTAAATTTGTCTCACAATCAATAAGATGATGCCAAACTAAGCCTTTTTTTGTAACACTATTAACTCAAATCTCCAACAAATTGGAAGATCTCAAGTCAATATCATTGTGACTAGAATCAATTATGTTATTTCTTATAAAGCTTCCTTCATCATGACCCTGAGCATTAATAAATAAACCGACATGAAATCTTGTTCCTTATTTGTTAAAACTCATATAGGTTTCTCAAAACCAATTTTTTTTATTCAATTTAACAATAATAGCAAAATACCTTCAAAAGTAAATTTTTGATTTGAAATTCAACCCAATCCAAAAATCACCAATAAATAAAAAAAAAAATCAAATAATTAGATCCAAATATGATAATTTAAATAACTAAAGAATCCACCAAGATATGTATCCCATGTCCTCATAATCGAATCAAATCTACCAATAGAATCAAATTTATTTTTATTTATATATAAGTTTCATATATGATCCTCTTTTAGATTCAATGCTCAAAAATATTTGTCTCTCGTATGATGCAATTTTTTTTCTTAGTTCCCATCCTAAACAGCTTTCTTTTCAAAATTGTAATAATCAGATAATCAACATCAAAAGTTACAAGATCTTCACCATATCAAGTTTAGAATTCTAAAATCATCTAAATAGCAATTGAACAGGTATATACAACATAACATAACTTATCGAGATAACATTCTATATTCAAAGGTCAACACCTATAAAATTTAGGTCAAACATACTTATTAAAATTCAAGATATAACTCATCAGTTCTGTTATACACATTATATACCACTGAATAAACTCCATCACAATACCCATTGCCCTGAAATCCAATCTTTGAATCCTTTAGGTTACATCTATCATGTCCCTAGTGATCATAATTTTATACTCAAATACCACTTAAGCCATAGTCCTCAATGATCATAACCTAAGCTGTAATATTACTTATATTATGCTTCAGTCACTTACACCATAGTCTCAAATAATCATAACCTATACTCTGATACAATTTCTGTCATATCCTCAAATTCGGAACATAACATGGTCATGCTATTGAGGAATGGGATCCATGATAACACAAAGCCTATCCATTATAGACATCTAAATTTCATCATAAATAAAATGTAATAAAAGATTTAATTTCATCATTCATCAAAGAATTAAACCAATATTGTTTAGAGCATCTAAATCCAAAATCAAATGCCAATCTATATCTCATAATTCATAAATAGTTAAGTACAATCTATGGTCATCCAATAATCTAAGATTTAGATGCAAAATTTTTAAACTTGCTACACAAATCCCCAAGCTTAGATTCTTCATTGGTCTTAATCTTATTCCACTGTAAGAGAAAAAAAAAATATAAGCTATACTAGCTCAGTAAGTAGAACTTGTGCTTTCTTATCAGATCAAACATAAATTTTTTCATGATAATGCAAAATTTAAAAAGTAACAAATATTATAAAAATTAAAGTATTTCATAGTGCATATAATAAAACAAGTCATAAATCAATCATGCATGAATAAATCATGAATATTTCATAAACATAATTCATAAATAATTCTTATCAGATATTCATGTCATATTTCAAAATATTACTTATAGATATTCATGCTAAGATCACTATTATATCCATGATAGGGTCATGTTTCTTAATCGATAGAGTTTTTGTTTCGTGTGCCAATTTTATACCCATTAGTGGGGTCATATTTCATGTGGATGCTAGCTCCAAGTGTCAACCTTCCCAAAGAGATTCATTCATAGCTATTTGAGAGTCTTTAAAATCTTTATATTTTTTTTTTAAAATATATGTATACATGATGAAAAAATAATAAAACTCATACTTCATAAATATACTATTTTCATAAAACATATTCATGAAATCAATGGTCATAATAAAACATGCTTTTTTATATCACATATGCTGGTCCTTATTTTATGAAAAATATAATTTCACCAATAAAAGGTCATATGCATGAAAAATATGAAAATTTAAAAATAAATAAGGAGTGTAAGATCCACTTACATCGATCATCCTAGATCTTCAAACTTCGTTAGAAGAATCGGCTAATCCTATTTAAAATATTAAATTATAATCAATTTTTTTCAATTAATTTAATAAAATTAAATAATGAAAGGGGGTCGTTGATCAAGTGGTTGGTCTGACAAACTTTTCAGGCACCGGAGTAATTCAAGGTCTCCTAGCCAAGGGTCAGATCTAAACGACTCGATCAAGAAATCATGGAACATAGGTTGGATAAAAATCAAGATCAATTAACGTGGTTCATCAATAATGGGTTTCAAAGATACTAGACATGCCCGGTATGAGATTGACATATGGCATGAATATCAAAGTAATTTTAGATCATCTTGTTGGAGTCAATATGGATCCTTAAAAGAGAAAGACATGACTCAATAGGGGTCTATAGGTATTCTTAAAGAGAGAAAGTGGGTGAAGAGAGAGAAAGTACAGAGAGAATCTTCATAATTCTTTAAAAAAAATCATGATTAACATCATCATGGGTCATGTCAAGGTGCTCAATAGGAGGTCAGCGGTGATCAGACTTTGAATTTCTGATAAGGATCATATTAGGATCGAGAATCTACACTGATATCAAAGTGAGTTCGGATCTCTTTCAAAAGATCATCTTAAGTTCATACCCAGCTCATGGATTAGTAGAGAGAGAAAGAGAGAGTAGAGAGAGAAACTTTAGAGAAAGAAAGAGAGAGAAGTTCTCTCTCTTTTTCTTTTCTTTTCTTTTTCTTCTTCCTTTTCCTTCTTTCTTTATTTCTTTGGCCAAACAGGGAGGAATATGGGTGGAGACTAGTGGTTCTTAACCGGAAGACTAGTAGTGGATAGCACTAGCAGGTGGCTGATGATGATGGGATAAAGGACAGTCGGCGGCGAGGATCGATCAGCAAAGAAAATCATGAAAAAATCATGAAAAATAGGAGATCCGCCCCTTTTCAAATTTTATCCGCTCATTGGCTGACCATCGACGGCCAAGACCTTCCAAGAAGATAGCAGGTAGGTGGGGGTCACGACCCAAGGGTGCGGCACCATGGGTGGCAAAAAGGAGGGAGAAGGCTTGTTCAAAATAGAGAAAAATAGGGGTTCTTCTTTTCTTGATTTTTTCAGCAAAGCCGATGGCCGACGGTGAGATCTGGGGCCAAGAGAGGATGGAGAAAAGAGAGAGGAGGAAGAATCGAGCCCATACCTTGGCTCCAGTGATGTTTCTAGTTTCAAATTCTGACGAGCATGGTGAAGGGGATTTGCTGAAAATTGGAAGAAAAAAAAGAGAAAGAAGAGAAGAAGAAGGTCGAGCTCATCATGGTCAGTTTTGGATGAGGGAGGAGGGATTTTTATATAGTGGAGGGGAGGTCGAATCCTTCCCAGATTCGACTCTCTCTAATGAGGTCATGTGGAAGAAATCTCCTTGCAGGAATCTTCAATATTTTCCTTCTTTTTTTTTGTCTCTTTCATTTTTTTTGTTTTTCTTTTCATACCTTAAGATTCGTGCAAGAGGATTTTAGAGCTGGATATCACCGAAGACTTGGGAGTCTTCTTCTCTGGTGAATCCTGGAAAGAACGAGAGTCCTAAGGCCACCAGGATCTAGGGTTCTCTATAAATAAACCCCTCTCTACCCTAAGGGCCTCTATCAGTGAACATCGAGCTTCTTTCTTTCTCTTTTCTCTTAATGAAGCCGCGATTGTTCGATGTATATCCTAGAAGCTAATTATTGATGGACACATTTTATTCTATGACACATATTTATACTTAAACTATTGATTTAATCAATAAAGAGTAATTTTTTTTCATTCAAGTATTATATGTCCTTAAATCGTCCATAGAATTGATATTACAATACATATTCTCAACTATTGAGAATTAGAGGTATGTATGATTAATTTCTAAATTACTTCTGATCATTGGATAGTCATGGAGTCGATGATAAATTCAGATAGATTGGTGCATGATTCACTTCTTTTGAAATAGATAAGTCTCTAGTCTACGATGTAGAGACACTGAGCGGCAAGTGTGAGTAATTATTAGAGAATAACTAGTACTGAGTGTGACCATATGAGATATCACATGGATTTCTATCCAATCGTCAGTGATCATCTTGATACTGTAGTTGTATGACTGATCTTTTGATCTATAGTTCACAGTTGCTCATAGTAAGATTGCTGTAATTTGACTACACATAAGCATTAACTCAATTATGAATTTTTGTAGTAGATATTGACTTCAGTTGGTTGAGTTGTGGGAGTAAGATGTGCATCTAGATGGGATCTTTCGACTTTGATAGAGAGGAGTAATCCTATAGGATTTGAGAAGCTGAGTTTATAAGTCTATGGCCATAACAGTGTAATTAATGAAAAAAAATTTCATTTAAAATCACTAAGGGACTTAAGCTGATCGGATCTATTATATGACTGATGATGAGGTTTGATAATTTATCCATGACCTGCGATCTAGCGGACTTACGATAGAGGGACTGTATCACACATTAACTATACCTAGAGGTTCTTTTTCAGTTCTGCTGAGTTGCCACTATATATTGCTAGATGTTACTGATGGATTATGAGAGCTCAATATGATCATTCTAGATCAATGATTCTTATCGAGTTAGAGTGAAACTGTTCCAACCAACTGAAAGGAGTTTCAGTGATACCTATGATAGAGATCATGGTATGTCTCACTATTAGATAAAATTGAACCAATGTGGTTACACATAAAGGAAGAAGACCTAGATTAGTTATAATTGGACTTTGAAGTATTAATTTATATGGATTTAGAAAAATTTTATTGGGTTCATGTTAACCTTGCTAGCATCTAGGTGAATCCAATTTTTTTTGTAATTGATTTGCTTATATGATAAGCATTAACCAATTTTTACACTTGATTTAAACCTAATTGAATTTGATTCAATGACCTCCAATGGTTGGATTCTTAATTTATGGTTTGGATTAAATCAAGAAAGAGTTTCTTGATTTTATTCATCTTGATTTGATCAAGAATACTTGAAGTGAATTTATGAAACCATGTGGACTGATTTGAGAGTATTTAATTGGATCCCATATGATGGGATGCCTAGCTCTGGGTGTAGGTGTGGGTCAAGGATGGGTGGCACCCCTTTTTTATGGTCCAAGTTGTTTTAGGCTAGAACTTCTAATATGATTAGAAGGAAGGATCTTAATTTGATTAGGATACCCTTATGTTGTCTATTAAAAGGACCCTAGCCCTACCTCTCTTCATATCACTCATCTCCTCATCCTTGCAACCACCCTTACTGTGCCCAATGCCTCCCCTTCTTTTTCTCTCTCTAGCCCATGCCCTCTCTCTCTAGGCATCCCCTATTGGATCTAGAAGAGAGGAGGGCGGCATCCCTTTGCTTGGTGTCAAGTGTTGGCGCCAAGGCTTTTGGTTTCTTCTTCTTCTCAAGTTTGTTAGGAGTTTGTTACAACCACTTTTTAAAAATTATTCTTCTTGATTAGTTGAGACATCAAGAAAGGTTCTTGGCTTCTTCAAGAATCAAGAAAGAAAGATCAAAAAAGGTTTAAGGGTTGATCCCTATCCAAACTTGGTTCAAGCCTATTCAGGCCTTCGATTAAAGCAAGCAGGATTCAAAAGAAAATAATTTAGATCGGCCCTGTGGATACCTATAGAGGTAGAATACTTGTGCTACTGATTCAGAACCTGCTCAGCTCCAGATCTAGAAATTGAATTGGATTCAACCCCAGTTACAGATTTGAAGTAAAGAAAAAGTGATTCAGGTATGCGAATTGATCACAGGCTTTTCTTTATTCATCCTAAAATTAATTTATATTAATTTCAGCAAATGAACTAGATCCATAAGTACTTTCATATGATGATTGCATGCTTAAATTAAAAATATTTTAATTCAATTTTTTATTTACATTTTGGATTTAAAAAAATTTTGAAATCCACATGCACTAGCACTTGTAGAAAATCCAACGGTGGTATCAGAGCCACATGTTTATATGTATAAAAGTAGTATAAAAATTTTAAAAATTACTATCAAAATTTTGATTTTGATTCGTACATGCGATGTATGTATTTATGTTCAGATCTGAAAAATATTTTAATTTTGATTTTTTTTATATATGCGATATATGAAAGCATGCGTAGGTTAGAAATTAAATTTTTGTGATCTGAATTTTTTATGTATGCGATATATGATGGTATGTTTAGATCTGAAATTAATTTTTAAAAAATTTAAATTTTTTTATATATATGATATATGATTGCATGCATGTTCTTAAAATATTTTAAGAACCAAAAACTTACTTTTCATGTAAAATTTAGATCTAAAAAATATTTTATGATCTAAAATTAGTGTGTATATAAATCATGGGATATGGGTAGTTTTGCATTAGGATTGCATCTTAGATTATGATTTAATCATATTGAATTGAAATCGATGTAGCTATTGATTAAACTAAGTCAAGTATTGATTTAGATTAGATCAATTGAGCTTATGATTCTACATGTATTGTAGATTGAGTCGATTAAACTCCATATATAGAATCGAGTCAAGCTAAAGATCTAATTTGGCTTTATGGCTCAAATCTGATTCACCTAAGCTGACTAATTGAAACCAATAAATCATTTGGTGTCTAAGATAAGTATCGATTGATGGTTTTTAATTGAGAGGCTACTCACCTAGATAATTTTATCTATGATGAGTTAATGGTGTACCCTCCCATCGATCTCACTTACCTAATCAATTGGATGATTGGGTTCATTAATTGCTAAGACGTTTTAGTTTAGCCCATGCTAGTTAGATCGATCATGTGATAACTGATTAGATGAGATCTGACCTAAACCTCCCTAATCAATATTAAGCCTTATGGTCTTCTATCGTTGTAGAAGTGCGGACGTGGTACTGACGTTGACTGTTCTCAACTGGTCGTAATGGTTCAGTTGCATCAGAAACATGTAACCACTCTACTAGCAAAGAGTTGCTCCAGAGTGAAGATGGTATTGGGCCCAATATGTGTTATCTGAGGGACTCAATGATGGCTTCACACCTGCTTGTGAATGGTGGATCTAGCTTAACTAAGGAGTAGGACAATATGTGTTATCTGAGCTCACATGACTTAGAGACTAAGTCGCTGTAATATACTTAGAGAAGTATCTGGATAAAAAGTTGCCTATGCATCGGTGTACATATCACCAATAACTGTTAAGTGAGGTGCACGGCATTGGTGGGATGCAGCACCCATTAGAAACTTTGCATTGGTTGCGTCGGATTTTCACTTTCTATCCAGAAAGTGTCAGAATTCAAAAAAATAGTGGGAGTCTATTTGCATCTAAAAGTTTCTGGAGCAAATATAAATTTAAATACAAATATCTAACTAGAATCTCTACTATTATAGATAAATAATGTAGGCCTCTAATCCACTAGCCTGTATCCTTAAAACTAACTGTCTGATCGACATAAATTTTAAAGACTGGCTTAGAAACCTCAGGATTGTCCTGACATCCGAGAAGATTGGGTATGTACTCGATCAAGATGCCCCGACCTTACCAGTCCATCTTATGGCAGAGCAAAGAGCTATTCTAGATAAGTGGACGAATGATGACCTTAGGCCAAAGTGCTATGTGCTGGCTTTCATATCAAATGAGTTATAAAGCTAGCATGTGCACATACCCATTGCCCATGCCATGATCACTAACCTACAAGAGTTGTATGGTGAATAGAGCTGGATTGCATGCTTCGAATTATCCAAGTGGTTGTTCAATATCAAGATGCATGGGGGACAGTCAGTCCATGATCATTATATAACAATGATCAAGGACCTTGAGAAGCTTGAGAAGCTCAAGCTTATTATGTAGAGGGAGTTAAAAGGGGATTTGATCATTCAATCCCTGACTAGTTCGTTTGAACAATTTATTATAAACTACCATATGAACAAATTAGACTGTAACTTATCCAAGTAGGTCAATATGCTAGTCACTGCTAAGGGTATCTTAAAATGTTCAAGAGGCTATGTTCTCGCTATTGAGTGGGCACCTTTCAAGAAAAAATCTCTAGAGAAAAAAAAGAATAAGCTTGTAAAGAAGCAAAAGAAGGAGAGCAAATCTAAGAAGGATGCTCTAAAGAAAGCTATGGAGAAGAAAAAGTTTTTCACTATAACTCCAATGGCCATTGGAGGAGAAACTGTCTGTCTTACCTAAAAGCCTAAAGATGAAAAAGAATGAACAACGTTATGAAGATATGCTCATAATAGAATCTAACCTAATGATTTTTTCTACTTCTAATTAGGTATTGGACTCTGATTTTAGTGCTCATATATGTACTATAATGCAGGGTCTAATAAGAAGTAGGAGATTAAGGCAAGGTGACATGATCCTTCAATCGGTAATGGAGCAAAAATTACTACAAAAGTCGTTGGAACTATCTTTCGATTATCGTCAGGCTTTAAATTAAATTTAAAAAACTATTATTTTATTTCTGTAGCTAGCCAAAATTTGATTTCGATTTCTGTACTAGCACATAATGAATTTATTTTTTAATTTAATAAAATTATTATTCTATTTATTTATAAAATAAATTGATTGCATATGATCTTTTAATTGATAGTTTCTATCACTTGCATATTGATGCTAATGTGAACCTAAACGAGCAAGTAGTTAGTGTCGTAGGCCCAAAGAGACCAGAGATGTGTTTAACCATAAATACTTGTGGCACTATAGGTCTGGCCATATTGGAGAGGACAGGATAAATAGACTGAAAAAGGATGGGATCCTAGACTTGATTAAATCTGAGTCAATTTCGATCTGTGAATCAAACCTTCGAGAAAAAATGGTTAGGTTACTCTCTGTAGGATAAGAGAAAAGGCCATTGAATTACTAGTCCTGGTACACACTGACGTGTGTGGCTCATTTAATACACAGACTAGGATGGTTATAGTTACTTTATTATCTTTACTGATGATCTGTCATGATACGGCTATGTATTTCTTATAAAATACAAGTCTGAAACCTTTGAAAAGTTCAAAAAATTCAGGCATAAGGTAGAGAAGCGAACAGGTAAATCCATCAAAGTCCTTCAATCTGATCAAGGAGAGAAATATCTAAGTGCTGAATTTCTGAGATATCTTAAAAGAATGGCATACTCTCAATGGACTCTTACCAATATGCCTCAACTCAACAGGATATCCAAAAGGAGAAATAGGATCCTATAAGATATGGTCCGATCTATGATGAGCTTCACTGATTTATCATTATTTCTTTGGAGACACACCTTACTTACCGTGATGCATATTTTAAATAAAATTCCTACTAAATCTATTTCTATCATGCCATATGAGATATGACATGGTAAGAAGTCAAGTTTGAGTTATCTTAAGACTTGAAAATATCTAGCCTATGTCAAGAGACAGAAAGTTAACAAGTTAGAAAATAAATCTGTTGTAGCTCGATTTATAGGGTATCCTAAAGAATCCATGGGTACTACTTTTACTTTGCACATGAGCATAATATGATTGTGAGTCACAATACCATGTTTCTAGAAAAATAATTTCTCCAGGATGGTGGTAGTGAGAGGTTAGTTAAGCTCGAAGAGAATATTTCTGAAGAGCAACAAGGTATAAATCCTCAAAAATCTATCCATGATAAGTCAGTAGTTAATGTTCTACCTTCACCTCGTAGATCAGGTAGAATCTTTCATCCTCCTAAAAAATACATGGGTATGCTAAAAGATGATGTAGAGAAAGCATTCCATGTGCGAGATAGGGATCATGGTGATGATCCTAATACTTTTGATGAAGTGATATCCGATATCGATTTTGAAAAATAGTTAGATGTAATGAAGTCAGAAATTGATTCAATGCATTCGAACCAGGTATGGACCTTAGTGGATCCATCTGAAAAAATTATTTTTATTGGGTGTAAATGGATCTACAAAAGAAAAATAGGTGCGATGGTAAGGTAGAGACCTATAAGGCAAGGTTGGTGGCGAAGGATTATAGTCAGTGTGAAGGTATTGACTATCATGACATCTTTTCACCTATAACCATACTGAAATCCACCACATATTGCTTACTGTTGCAGCTTTTTATGATTATGAAATATGATAGATAGATATAAAAACTACGTACTTTCCTAAATGGATATCTTAAGAAGATATCTATATGGAGTAGTCTCTGAATTTCATGTCTAATGATAGTGATCATCGAGTCTGTAAGCTACAAAGATTCATCTATGGACTAAAGCAGGCTTCTCACAGCTAGAATCTTTATTTCAACGATGCAATCAAATCGTTTATTTTATCAAAAATAAAGAAGAACTTGTGTTTATAAAAAAATTAGTGGGAGCGCGCTTGTCATCCTTGTACTGTATGTGGATGATATCCTCCTTATTGAGAATGATATTCTCATGTTGATCTTGGTCAAAGTTTGGTTGTCTAAAGAATTCTCTATAAAAGACCTACGAGAAGCATCCTATATCCTTGGGATAAAGATTTATAGAGATAGATCTAGAAGGATGCTTGGCCTGCCACAAAAATTGTACATAGAGAAAGTTCTAAAATGGTACAGCATGAAAAACTTCAAAAGAGGTTTGCTACCCTTAGATATGGTATTCGACTCTCTAAGATGATGTATTTATCACTTCTGAGGAGATCAAGCGTATAAGCAGAATCTCTTATGCTTCGATGATAGGGAGCCTCATATACATCGTACTATATACTCGATCTGATATTATCCTTACTGTGAGTATCACGAGTAGATATTAGTCAAATCTAGACGAGGAGTACTAGATAGCTGTGAAGAGCACCTGAATTGTGGATTGAGGATTATACAGATTGAATTCGGACTTCATTTACAATGATGGTACAGTCAGTTGAAAGTATTTCAAGCAAAGCATCATCGTAGATTCAACCACAGAGGTTGAGTATGTCGCCACTTCAGATGCCACAAAAGAAGACTTTTGGTTTAAAAAATTTGCCATGAAACTTGGTGTAATGACATCGGATGCCATACCACTGTACTACGATAATAATAAAATATAGCAATTGCAAGGAATTTCGATCTCATCAAAAATTCAAGCACATTGAGCGACAGTTCCATATCATATGCGACTACCTCGAGAAATAATATATTAAGGTGCGAAGAGTAGATTTCGTAGATAACGTGGCAAACCCACTGACAAAGCAGTTGAACCAACCCAAAATAGAAGCTCATCTTCAGAAGATGGGGCTTAGATTAATGGCTAATTGATTTTAGTTCAAGTGAAAGATTATTAGATTATATCCTAAAAGTCAATTATTGGTTGATATATTTTATTCTATGACACATATTTGTACTTAAACATTGATTTAATCAATAAAGAAAAAGTTTTCTTTATCTATTCAAGTGTTATGTGTCTTTGAATCATCTATGAAATTGATGTTACGATACATATTCTCAACTGTTGAGAATTAGAAGCATGTATGATCAATTTCTAAATTACACCCAATCATAGGATAGTCATAAAGACGATGATCGATCCAGATAGATTGATGCACGGTTCACTTTCTTCAGGATAGATGAGTTCTAGTCTACGGTGTAGAGATATTGAGCGGTAAGTACGGATAGTTATTAGAGAATAACTAATACTGAGTGTGACCATAGAGAGATTACATGAATTTCTATCCAATCGTCAGTGATCATCTCGAAGCTGTAGTTGTGTGAATGATCCTTTGACCTATGGTATCACAGTTGCTCACAGTAAGACTGCTATAGTTTGATGCACATAAGTATTAACTCAATTATGAATTTTTGTAGTAGATGTTGGCTTCAGTTGGTTGAGCTGTGAGAGCAAGGTGTGCATCTAGATGGGATCTATCAATCTCAATAGAAGGAATAGTCCTATGAGATTTGAGAAGCTGAGTCCACAAGTCTATGACCATAGTAGTGTGATTAATAGAAAATATTTTCATTTGGAATCACTAATAGATTTGAACTGATTAAATCTATCATATGACTGATGATGAGGTTTGATGATTTATCTATGACTTGCCATCTAATCGGGACTGTATCACACATTAACTACACCTAGAGGTTCTTTTTTAGTTCTGCTGGGTTGTCACTATATATTGCTAGATGTCACTGATAGATTGTGATAGCTCAATAAGATCGTTCTAAATCAATGATCCTTGTCGAGTTAGAGTGAAACTATTCCGACCCACTGAAAGAGTTTCAGTGGTACCTATGATAGAGATCATGGTATGTCTCACTATCAGAAAGAATTGAACCTATGGGTCACACATAAAGGAGAAGATCTGGATTAGTTATAATTGAGATTATTAAACATCAATTTATATGGATTTAGAAAAATCCTATTGGATTCATGTTAACTTACTAGCATCTGAATGAACCCAATTCTTCTTGTAGTTGGTTTGCTTATATGATAAGCATTAGTCAATTTTCACACTTGATTTGAATCTAATTGAATTTGATTCAATGACCTCCAATAGTTGGATACTTAATTTATGACTTGGATAAAATCAAGAAATAATTTTTTGATTTTATTTATCTTGATTTGATCAAAAACTCTTGAAGTAAATTTATGAAACTATGTGGGCTGATTTGAGAGCATTTAATTAGATCCCATATGATGGGATGCCTAGCATTGGGTCTGGGCATGGGTCAAGGATGGATGGCACCCTTTTTCATTGTCTAAGTGGTTTTAAGCTAGCACTCTAATATGATTAGAAGGAGAGATCCTAATTTGATTAGGACACCCTTATGTTGTCTATTTAAATGATCCTAGCCCTACTCTCTTCATATCACTCATCTCCTCATCCTTGCCATCACCCTTACTGTGCCCAATATCTCCCCTCCTCTTTCTCTCTCTAGCCCATGCCTTCTCTCTCTAGGCATCCCCTATTGGATCTAAAAGAGAGGTGGGCAGCATCCCTTTGCTTGGTGTCAAGTATTGGTGCCAAGGCTTTTGGTTTCTTCTTTCTCCTCTCAAGTTTGTTAGAAATTTGTTACAACACTTCTTGGTAGTTGTTCTTCTTAATTAGTTGAGAAATCAAGAAAAGTTCTAGCCTTCTTCAAGAAGCAAGAAAGAAAGATCAAAAAGGGTTCAAGGGTTGATCTCTATCCAGGCTTGGTTCAAATATATTCAGACTTTCAGTTCAAGCAAGCAGGATTCAAGAGAAAATAATTCAGGTCAGCTCTGTGGATATCCATAGAGGTAGGATACTTGTGCTACTAATTTAAAACCGACTCAGCTCTAGAACTAGGGATTGAATTGAATTCAACCCTAGTTACAGATTTGAAGTTAAGAAAAAATGATTCAGGTATGTGAATTGATCACAGATTTTTTTTATTCATCTTAAAATTATTTATATTAATTTAGTATATGAACTAGATCTATAGATACTTTCATATGATGAATGCATGCTTAGATTAAAAATATTTTAATCTAATTTTTTTGCTATATTTTGGATTTAAAAAATTTTTAAAATTCACATGCACTAGCACATGTAGAAAATCCAACAACGGCATCCTATACTTGTGCCCATCAAAAATGGAGGCCGGAGATTCCATTGGAGCCAAGGTAAGGCCCCAATCCTTCTTCCTTTCTTCTTACCCTTCTTCCCATGCCCTTGCGCATGATCGTCGGCCATCAATTTCATCAAAAAATCCATCTAAAGGCCAATCCTATTTTGCCCCTATTTTGGTCAAGGGTTTTCTTCCTTTCTTCGGCTGCTGGTGTGCCTCCCTTGAAGCTGGACCCTCGGCTGAGTACCTCGGCCTCCCCATGACCCAATAAGGCAAAATCAGGGCTTTCGATGAACAACCATTGAAGAAAATTTGAGAAAAAAAATCTTTGAATCCCTATTTTTGGACCTTTTCTATGATTTTCTCGACAATCTATCCTTGCCACCGACTGTCCCCTACCCCATCACCATCGTCGCTTGTTGCTGCTACCAACCATCGATCTTCCAGCCAAGAACCACTGCCCCTTCCTCCCCTATTCAGCCAAGACAAGGGAAGGAAAGAAGAAGAGAAGAAAAGAAAAAGAAAAAAAAAAGAAAAAGAAAGAGAAGGTCTTCTCTCTCACCCCCTTCTCTCTTTTGTCTCTCTCTATCCTATCTTTTCTCTCTCTATCTGATCCATAAACCCAGTATGAACTCGAGATGAAAATAAGATGAACCAAAGCTACTTTGATATCATGTGGTATGTCAACTCCATGACAGCCATGTCTAGTATCTTTGAAATCCACTATTGATGAACTTATTGTTCAGTCTTGATCCTGATCTAATCCAAACTTTATGACTTTTGATCAGTTGCTTAAATCTAACTCTCGGCTAGAAGGCCCTAAATTGCCTTGGTGCCCGAACCGTCTATTGGACCGATCGCCCAATCTATATTTTTTTTTCTTATGATTGAATTTATTGAATAAGAATTAATTATATTTTTAATATATCAAATAGGTTTGATAAATTCATCTAGCGAAGTTTGAAAGGTTAGGATGGAAGAGGTAAGTAACACTGACACTTCTTACTTGTTTTCGAATTACTGGATGCTTTTAATGCTTAAAATTTTATAAAATATAAAAAAATATTTGACATCAATATTTTATATTTTTTAAATAAGGATTAAGTATATGATATTATGTAAATCATGTATTATCATGAAAAGTATGGTTTTATAGATATTCTAATATTAATGGTTTGTTTGTGAACTATGAACTCTATATTTATGAAAAATTATCCAATTGTTATGAAAACATTGATTTCATGATTGTTTCACTTCATAAATTTGATGGCTAGTGGCTTGAGGTCAGCATGGCACCGAGGTGTGGCATTGGTTCAGATTCGAGGACAGTCGAGAATGTAGAGGTCAGTTATCACCAAGAGTTGCTGGTTTAATCTCCTTTGGGTTGGATCCATGATGGGACATGGGTTACCTCGGTCTTAAGTCAAAGTACTTCCATTCACAAAGAATGGCTCACTCGACTGGCTCATGCCCCAACGGACTTATAGCCAACTATTTTATAAATTTTAAGGTTATAGATTTTGGTATTTTATTTTTTATTTAGTCACTCTAAACTGATATTTATTTAATTATTCAATAGATGATGATTTGAACTTTTATTTTTATTTGAGATTATGAGTGATTGGCTTCGTATTATTGTGGGTTGTACCACTTGATAACATGGCCATATTATTTATAGATTTAGGGTATTATAATTTTGTTCTATACCATTGTTCATCTGTCATGCCTCCAACTCGAGATCGCCAACTGGGGGTCGCAGTAACTACTGCATACATATGAAGAACTCTCTCCAAAGCATGCAAGGAATCTCATCATGATATCATAAAATGACAATAGAATAAAATTTAAATAATTAATATTTAATTTTATTTAAATAACTAAGTCAAATATCTTACAAAATAATATTTCATTTCTTACATCAACTTTAATAAATCTTGGTCTAAATAAAAATATTGAATTCTGCTTCTAATTGTTCTCCAAATCGAATCTTCGAGTCAAGCTAGTCTTTGAATTTATAAAAATAATAAAATATAGAGTAATGAGCTAGACAGCCCAATAAGCAATGATTATCTTAACTAGATAATTATATGATAATAAGAGTTGAAATATCATAATACAATTTATCATTAATTAGTGTACAAATATAATCAAATTTATTTTTAAAATATGAATTCAGTAATGTCAGTATCTTTCAAATATTCATATACTAGTCATATATTAGATTTCAAAACTAATTATATTCAAAAATCTGATTCAAAATAAATTTTACTTAATCCATCAACCTTTAGCTATGACCACACTTATATCATATGGTCGGATCTAAATACCATACTTATATCCTATGGCCTGATTAGAGTACCATACTTATACCTTATGGTGAGGCTAAAATATCACATTTATATCAATGGTAGACTAGAAACAGAATCATAAGCTCAAAGTACCAATGCATAACCCCTAATTGATAGGATTCAGAATATAGTGAGGCTGAGAGTCTAAAATCGATTTGTATTAAAAATTTTTTCACATATTTATAATCAAATCAAAATATGCATATATGATTTCAGATCAATAAATAGCTATAGTAATAGTCCAAGAAATATTATTTCAAAATTTTATATTAATTTCTATTCCAAATATATTTTCATAAGATTCAACAAACACATATAAATCAATTAATAATTTATTCAATATTCAAAATAATATGATATAAATAAAAAATTAAGAGAAGGTAGATCATTACTTATCTCACACGTACTCCAATGAATCTACATAATTTTAAAAATTTTCTTTCAAAATCTAGTATCCAAAATTATATCATATTAAAATTTAACCATAATTATTTTTAAAATAAAAATTCTAAATCTTTATAGGCTAGTTAGTTATGCGGTAGCACTCGACATCCAGTCAGTCTAATCTAGGACATCAAATCTAACCAAGGATCAAGGTATGATGCTAGAATGCAATCGATGATGAAATTATATGATGCTCGATCTAATCAAGTTGAAGATCAGTAAACTATCATACCGTCAACAATCAAGATCATTTCACCAGGATCTATCAAAGTAATTAGAGAGTCTTTCTAAGATCTAAAAAATTTAAAAGAGAGACATAATCCAGAAAGACACTTTTAGAGAGAGAGGGACTTGTAGAGAGAGAAAATGAGATTTTTTTAGAGAGATAAAAAGAGAGAAACTAGAGAGATAAAATAGAGAGAGCTAGAAAGAGGAAGTGGAGAGAGAGAGTGGGAAGAGAGAGAAGGAGAGATGAGAGAAAACTCTCTCCTCTTATTTTCTTTCTTTCTTTTTCTTTTTTTTCCTTTTTTCTGTTTCCTTTTCTTTTCTCCCTCTTGATTTCTGGTAAAGAGGGGATTGTTTCCCCATTTCACTCTCAGAATAGGGAAGCACCGCTAGCACAACTATGGCCGACAAT
This sequence comes from Elaeis guineensis, assembly GCF_000442705.2. Lineage (NCBI taxonomy): Eukaryota > Viridiplantae > Streptophyta > Magnoliopsida > Arecales > Arecaceae > Elaeis > Elaeis guineensis. The sequence continues at coordinate 15,547,388 of NC_026003.2, read as the reverse complement.
AGTTGGGGCTATGACGGCATAGCCCAAAGATCTCCGACCGAAAGATCTCCGATCGACAGTTGGCAACACCTTTCAATGTCAAAAAATCAATAGGAAGGACGGAACAGGGAAAAATAGGGGCTTTTCATTTCCCATCAAAAATTCTGCAATGGCTACTAGAAAACATGTTTGGTGGCCAAGGAAGATGGAGAAGAGACTGAGAAGGGGTTTTACCTGAATTTCAATGATGATTGGACTATAAATCGACGAACTCGATGGAGACTCTCGAAAGAAGAAGAAGAAGAAAAAAAGACCTTCTAGCTATGATAGTGGCAGTGGTGGGGTTTCACAAGGGGCTCCATCCTTTTAAATTGAGCTAGAGGGGGAGAGTTGAACTCCTCCCCAGTGTCAGATTCTGACTCTAATCAGGAGTCTATAGAAGAGAAGACTCCTATTGGGACTCAAACTCCTATTGGGAGTTTTCCCTATTTTCTTTTTTTTTATTTTTTTATGCTTTAATAATCATGCATTTTTTTTTAATTTGGGTTCCTTTTATTTTGTGGCTAATTAGGCCTAATAAGGTTAGATATTATATTCTCCCCTACTAAAAGAAATTTTCATCTTCAAAATCTTTCTTGCTTAAGTCCTCAAAATAATCAGGATTACTTCCTTCTTGAGTATTCTCAAATTCTAAAGACAAGTCTTTCATCACCTGATCTTTCAAATCAAATTACTGTTTTGATCAACTTAAAAATAAGTTAGACAACTATGCTTCGCTGCGCACCCTGATTCAAATCCATCAATATATTTATATCAAATTTAGGATTCTAAGTTATCACAATTAATATAAGTTATCATCTTAATATTTCTAGTATCTACCCACCTACACTCATGCTAATTCTATGTATCATAATTCATCAACTTATACTTTGATATTATATTAATTATCATGCCCCAACTATGAGATCATGAGTCGAGGGTCACGACAACTGTCGTATACTCATCGAGAACTCTCTCTATAAGCATGCAAGCCATCTTATCATGATATTATAAAACAACAATAGAATAAAATTTAAATAATTAATGTTCAACTTTATTTCAAATAACTAAGTCAAATATCTTACAAAATAATATTTCATATTTTTACATCAACATCAATAAATCTTGATTTAAATAAAGATATCAAATTTTACTTCTAATTCACTCTCCCAAATCGAATCTTTGAATCAAGCTAATCCTCTGAATCTGTAAAAATAGTAAAATATGGAGTAATGAGTTAGACAACCCAATAAGCAACGATTATCTTAACTAGATAATTCATTGATAGTATGAGTTATAAATATTAGAATATAATTTATCATTAATCAGTATACAAGTATAATCAAATTCATTTTCAAAATATAAATTCAGCAATATCAATATTTTTTAAATATTCATATACATAATCATATATCGAATTTCGAAACCAATCATATCAAAATCTGATTCAAAATAAATTCTACTTAACTTATCAGCCTTTAACAATGACCACAATTGTACCCTATGATCAGCTAGAATACCACATTTATATCATATCGTTAGGCCAGAGTACCGCACTTATATCCTGTGGTAGGCTGAAATATCATACTTATACCCTATGATAGTGTAGAAATAAAATCATGAGCTCAAAGTGCAAATGCATAACCCCCAATTGGTAGGTTCAGAGTATAGTCAGACTGAGAGTTCAAAACCGATTCGTATCAAAATTCTTTTCACATATTTTATAATCAAATCAAAATATGTATATATGATTCCAAATCAATAAATAGTTATAGTAATAGTTCAAGAAATATTACTTCAAAATTCTATATCAATTTCTATTCAAAATATATTTTCATGAGATTCATAAAATATATATAAATTAATTAATAATTTATTCAATATTCTAATATATGATATAAATGAAAAATCTGAAGAAGGTAGATCATTACGTACCTCACACATACTCCAATGAATCTATATAATTTCAAAAATTTTTTTCAAAATTAATATCCAAAATCATCCTCTTATCAAAATTTAACCATAATTATTTTTAAAATAAAAATTCTAAATCCTCACGGAACTGGCTGGCTATGTGCTAGCACTTGACATCTAATGATCTAATCTAGGACATCAAATCGATTCACTACAAATTAAGGGTCAAGTAGGATGCTAGGATACAATCGATCTTAAAATCTCATGATGTCGATCCAATCAAGATATGGACCAGCAAACTATCGATAGTCAAGGATCACGATTTCTTTCACTAGGATCTATCAAAGCAATTAGAGAGTCTTTCTAAGATCCAAAAAACTCTAGAACAGAGACATAATTGGGAAAGAGACATTTTTATAGAGAGAGACTTGTAGTAAGAGAAAGTTGAATTTTTTTGGAGAGAGAAAGTCATAGAGAAAATAGAGAGAGGAAGTGGAGAGAGAAAATTGAAAAAGAGAGAGAGGAATGAGAGAGGAGAGAGAAACTCACTTTTATTATTCTCTCTTTCTTTTTGAAAGTGGAAAGAGAGAGAATGAGAGAGGAGAGAGAAACTCACTTATTCTTTCTCTCTTTTTTTTTTAATTTTTTTTTCTTTTCTTCTCTCCTCTTGGTTTCATGGTGAAGCAGGGGATTGTTTTTCACTCTCGAATAGGAAAGCACCGCTAGCACGACTGTGGCTAGCAGCGGCTGGGGCTGCAACGGCATAGCCCAAAAATCTCCGATCAGTGGTCGGCAAGACCATCCGATGCCAGAAAATGAAAAGGATGGGTGGAACTAAGGAAAAATAGGATTTTTCATTTTCTATCAAAAATTCCGATGATGTCTATTAAAAACCATGTTTTGGTGGCCAAAGAAGACGGAGAAAAGATTGAGAAGGGATTTTCACTGGAGTTCTAATGAAGGTTGGGCTGCAAACCCAACGAACTTGGCAGAGACTCTTGGAAGAAGAAGAAAAAGACCTCCTTCTAGCTATGAACGGTGGCCAGCGGTGGGGTTTTACAAGGGGCTCCATCCTTTTAAACAGAGTTGGAGGGGAGGAGAGGAGTTGGACTCCTCCCCAGTGTTAGATTTCAATTTTGATTGGGAGTTTACGGAAGAGAAGGCTCCCAAACTCCCTGACTTCTCTTCTTTTCTTTTTTTTTTTATGCTTTACTAATTGTGTGATTTTTTTTTAAAATTTAGATTTTTTTTTTTGGGACTAATTAGGCCTAATTAGATCGGGTGTTACATCAACTTCCGTTGATGACTATCCTGCAGAAACTGTTAGAGCATGATGTACTATTAATCTCAGAAGTTAGTATAGTAGCTGCACCTTCGTCCCTGTTGAGTATAAAATACCCACGGCCGAAGTTCTCAGTGGGATTGACCCTCGCGGGCTCTGTCCACGACGCCAAGGAAGACTCTGCCCGGACTCCTACGGAAGCTGGGCTCCGTCCACGATGCCAAGGAAGACTCCACTCGGACTCCTACGAGAGCCGGATTTCGTCCATGACTCCAAGGGGGACTCCGTCCGGACTCCTACGGGAGCCGGGCTCCACCCACAACTTCAACCGCAAGGAGGACTCCGCCCGGACTCCTACGGGAGTCGGGCTCCGTCGCCAACTTCAACGGCCGGTAAGCCCCGTCCGGACTCCTACGGGAGCCGGACTTCGCACCTAACTTTAATTGCAGGAAGACTCCGCCTGGACTCCTACGGGAGCCGGGCTCCGTCCATGACGTCAAGGAAGACTCCGCCCGGACTGCTACGGGAGCTGGGCTCCATCCACGACTCCAAGGGGGACTCCGCTCGGACTCTTACGGGAGCTGGGCTCCACCCACGACTTCAATCGCAAGGAGGACTCCGCCCGGACTCCTACGGGAGCCGGACTCCATCGCCAACTTCAACTGCCGGTAAGCCCCGTCCGGACTCCTACGGGAGCCGAACTTCGCACCTAACTTTAATTGCAGGAAGACTCTGCCCGGACTCCTACGGGAGCCGGGCTCCATCCACGACGCCAAGGAAGACTCCGCCCGGACTCCTACGGGAGCCGGGCTCCGTCCACGACTCCAAGGGGGACTCCGCCAGGACTCCTACGGGAGCCGGGCTCCACCCACGATTTCAACCGCAAGGAGGACTCCGCCCGGACTCCTACGGGAGCCGGGCTCCGTCGCCAACTTCAACTACCGGTAAGCCCCGTCCGGACTCCTACGGGAGCCGGACCTCGCACCTAACTTTAATTGCAGGAAGACTCTGCCCGGACTCCTACGGGAGCCGGGCTCCGTCCACGACGCCAAGGAAGACTCCGCCCGGACTCCTACGGGAGCCGGGCTCCATCCACGATGCCAAGGAAGACTCCGCCCGGACTCCTACGGGAGCCGGGCTCTGCTCACGAAGCCAAGGAAGACTCCGCCCGGACTCCTACGGGAGCCGGGCTCCATCCACGACTTCGAGGGGGACTCCGCCCGGACTCCTACGGGAGTCGGGCTCCACCCACGACTTCAACCGCAAGGAGGACTCCGCCCGGACTCCTACGGGAGCCGAGATCTGTCGCCAACTTCAACTGCCGGTAAGCCCCGTCCGGACTCCTAAGGGAGCTGGACTTCGCACCTAACTTTAATTGCAGGAAGACTCCGCCCGGACTCCTACAGGAGCCGGGCTCCGTCCACGACGCCAAGGAAGACTCCGCCCGGACTCCTACGGGAGCCGGACTCCATCCACGACACCAAGGGGGACTCCGCCCAGACTCCTATGGGAGCCGGGCTCCACCCACGACTTCAACCGCAAGGAGGACTCCGCCCGGACTCCTACGGGAGCTGGGCTCCATCGCCAACTTCAACTGTCGGTAAGCCCCGTCAGGACTCCTACAGGAGCCGGACCTCGCACCTAACTTTAATTGCAGGAAGACTCCACCCGGACTCCTACGGGAGTCGGGCTCCGTCCACGATGCCAAGGAAGACTCCGCTCGGACTCCTACGGGAGCCGGGCTCCATCCACGATGCTAAGGAAGACTCCGCCTGGACTCCTACGGGAGCCGGGCTCCATCCACGAAGCCAAGGAAGACTCCGCCCGGACTCCTACGGGAGTCGGGCTCCGTCCACGATGCCAAGGAAGACTCCGCCCGGACTCCTACGGGAGCCGGGCTCCATCCACGACGTCAAGAAAGACTCCGCCCAGACTCCTACGGGAGCCGGGCTCCATCCACGACTCCGAGGGGGACTCCGCCCGGACTCCTACGGTAGCCGGGCTCCACCCACGACTTCAACCGCAAGGAGGACTCCGCCCGGACTCCTACGGGAGTCGGGCTCCGTCGCCAACTTCAACTGCCGGTAAGCTCCGTCCGGACTCCTACGGGAGCCGGACTTCGCACCTAACTACAGAAAGATTCCGCCCGGACTCCTACGGGAGCCGGGCTCCGTCCCCGACTGTGACTAAAGGAAGACTCTGTCCGAACCCTTGTGAAAGCCGGATTCCGAGCTCCTCTTGCCAGACACTCCAGCCGGACTTCGGCCGACAGACCTCCGCCCCCTGGCGCGCTGCAGTAACAGCCGCAATTCTGCTCCATTCCCTGCGGCAGATCCCACACAGCTCCATCACTCCATGACTCTGCCCCACTCCCTGCGGCAGATCCCACACGGCTCCAGCATTCCACGACCCTGGTCCACTTCCTGTGATGGATACCGCGCGATTCTCCTATCCTCTGGCAAGTCGCGACAACGAATGCCGCTCCACTTCTCGTGGTTGATTCCACGTGGCACGCCCCGGTAATGGCCACGGATCCACCCCACTACCCTCCGCAATAAATTTCTCCTGACTCTAGGCGGCCCACTACCAGACGGTTACAGGCGTCGCTATCAATTTGTTACCCCCTCCGTCTATAAAAGGAGAACCCCAGATACGTTATTCTATAAGCTCTCATTTTTACCTAAAAACTCTGCTAAAATTTTTGTTCGAGCACTCAATTCTTGTTGAGGCAGAGAACTGACTTGAGCGTCGGAGGGTCTTGCCGGAGCAACCCCACCTCCGGTTTAGACTTCTTTTGCAGGTCTCGACGGCGACCGTGACTCCCTCAACTCCAGCTTCTCTGGCACAAGTGGATTTTTGCACCAACAGGATTGGCGCTAGAGGAAGGGCTGTGTCTTCGCAGCATCCTTGTTCTTAAAGGAGCGCTCAACGGGGCCGCCTCCGGTCATCTTCTCCGGCACCCACTCCTCCTTTCCTCCACTGGATCCTCGCCTGATGCCTTCTCGCGAAGCATCCGCGCAGCTACCCACGGCCTCCGCAGCCATATCTCGGACCCCGATCTCACCTCTGGTTTCCCAGGCCTCGCGCCCTCCGGCTATGGTCGCCGGCATGGAGTGGCCGGGCGATCGGCGCCCGACGGATTCCGCCAACACCATCTCGGGAGGATCCCGACAAAGAACGACCAACATACCGGCTGTATCCCCCAAGCGGCAAAAGACTGAAGAGCCCATAACATTTACCGAAGAAGACACTCAGGGAGTCCAATTGCCTCATAACGATGCGGTCGTAGTTTTCTTGAATATAGTAAATTACGATGTCCGTCGCGTTCTCGTTGACAGTGGAAGTTCGGCCGACATCTTGTTCTACGATGCCTTTTCAAGAATGTCCACCCTTGACAGCCATCTGAGGCCGATTAGCTCCCCTTTGGTGGGGTTTACCGGTGACGCCGTTCCGACGGAAGGAATAATAACTTTGACCGTGGCCGCAGGTCAATACCCAAGATAATCTAGGGCCCTGGTGAATTTCTTGGTGGTGAAGGCGCCATCAGCCTACAATGCAATTCTCGGCCGACCTGGCCTCAACGCCCTCCGAGCCGTCGTATCGACCTACCATTTGAAGTTGAAGTTCCCCACCAACCAGGGGATCGGAGAGGTCCGGAGAGACCAAGCCCTGGCCAGACACTGCTACAATATAACCTTGCAAAGAAGCGATCAATCCGACCCCTGTCCCGTCGATGGACTGGATGCTCGTGATGATCTCACCGAAGAAAGGGGCGCCCCAATCGAAGATCTGGTTCCAATCCCTTTGAATGACGGAAACGCGGAGCATGTAGCAATGATCGGCTCCAACCTAGGGGAGGAGGTGCGGACGCGTCTCATTGATTTTCTATGAAGGAATGTGGATGTTTTCGCTTGGGTTCCAGCAGACATGCCAGGGATCGACACGGAGGTCATGAAGCATCATCTGGCCGTCGATCCAAAGCATCGACCGACGAAAGAAAAAATCCGGAGTCACGCTCCGGAGAGGCAGAAGGCGATCGTCGAGGAAGTGGATAAGCTCCTTAAAGCCGGATTCATTAAGGAAGTCAATTATCCTGATTGAATTTCCAACGTTGTCCTGGTCAAGAAAGCAAACGGCAAGTGGAGGATGTGCATAGACTTCAAAAAGCTGAATAAGGCCTGTCCGAAGGATAGCTACCCCCTTCTCAGAATTGATCAACTGGTGGACGCGACCTTAGGCCATGAGCTCCTCACCTTCATGGATGCGTTCTCCGGCTATAATCAAATTAGAATGACGTCGGAAGATGAAGAAAAGACAGCCTTCATCACTAATCGTGGCCTTTACTGTTACAGGGTCATGCCTTTCGGCCTCAAGAATGCAGGTGCAACCTACCAACGGTTGGTGAACAAAATCTTCAAGGAGCAGATCGACCGTAACATGGAGGTCTACGTGGACGATATGCTCGTAAAAAGCAAGTCTTCTAAAGATCATGTCGCCGACCTCGAGGAGACCTTCGACGCTCTCTGAAAATATAGAATGAAGCTGAACCCAACTAAATGCGCTTTCGGAGTAACCTCAAGAAAGTTCCTGGGCTTCATGGTATCAGGGTGCGGGATCGAGGCCAATCCAGAGAAAATTCACGCCATCCAGGAGATGGCCGCCCCAAAGTCGATAAAAGAGGTTCAGCGCCTCACGGGGAGGATAGCGGCCCTTAATCGCTTCGTCGCAAGGTCGGCCGAACGGTGCTTGCCCTTCTTTCAAACCCTCAAGCAGCCGAAGAACTTTTGTTGGACCTCCGAGTGCCAACAGACGTTCGAAGAATTGAAGAGCTACCTTGGCTCACCCCCGCTGTTAGCAAAGCCTGAGCCTGGGGAGGAGCTATTTTTATACCTGGCGGTCTCTCCCATGGCCCTCGCGGCCATTCTTGTCAAAGAGGAAGCGAAAGTCCAGCGGCCAATCTACTACATTAGCCGCGCGTTGAGGGACGCCAAGACCAGGTACACCAAATTAGAAAAACTGACTTACGCCTTATTGATTGCTGCCCGGAGGCTCCGACCCTACTTTCAAGGGCATACCGTGACGCTACTCACCAACCAACCAATCAAGGCAATTTTACACCAGGCAGACACCTCCGGGAGGATGACAAAATGGGCGATCGAGCTCACGGAATTCGACATCAACTATCGATCCAGGCCAGCGGTGAAGGCCCAAATACTGGCAGATTTCATAGTAGAGTGTACCATCCCAGAGGAAGCTGAACCTGAGCAAAGCAAAGTTGACGACCTGAAGTCTCAACCGAACTCCCCTGAAGAAGAGGCCGATCCCTCTGATCGCTTTTGGGCCGTCTATGTGGATGGGTCTTCCAACATGTCGGGCGCAGGTGCAGGCCTGATCTTGGTCAGTCCGAAGGGAGTCATCGCGGAATACGCTCTGCATTTTGAGTTTCCCGCGATAAACAATGGAGCGGAATACGAAGCTCTGATCGCAGGACTAAGGATCGCCAAAGAGCTGGGAATAGGTCAGCTCCGGGTGCACAGCGACTCTCAATTAGTGGTGGGACAAGTCAGTGGGAGTTACGAAGCGCGGGAGGACAATATGGCCAAATTCTTTGAGAAGGTAAAGGAGCTCACTCCCGCCTTTAGCAGCTTCAACATTAGACAGATTCCAAGGTTGGAAAATACCAGGGCCGACCTTCTCTCCAAGCTGGCGACGTCGGCTCCGGTCGAATTGCCCCAAGGTATTCTCTTTGAAGTCCTGAAGCACCCGAGTACAGAAGAATCGCAGCCCGTGATGGAGATTGACCACGAGCCCAGCTGGGTCGACCCACTGATAATCTATCTCAGAGATGGAGTTCTCCCTCAGGATGCGAAAGAAGCTCGGAAGCTCCGAAATCAGGCCTCCCGGTACATCCTTTATGAGGGCAAGTTGTACAAGAGATCATACTCCTTGCCCCTCCTAAAATGTCTCCGGCCCTCGAAAGCTGACTACGCCTTGTGGGAAGTACATGAAGGAATTTGCGAAAAGTAGATCTTTATCCCACAAGTTGCTCCGCCAGGGATATTACTGACCAATAATGTATCATGATTCGATTGAATATGTCAAAAAGTATGATCGATGCCAGAGATACGCCAACATCCAGAGACAGCCTGCCACCGAGCTCACACCCTTGAGTGCCCCATGGCCTTTTGCACAATGGGGGATGGACATTCTCGGCCCCTTTCCCCTGACGTTTGGGCAAAGAAAGTTCCTCCTTGTAGCGATCGACTACTTCATCAAATGGGTTGAAGCCGAACCACTAGCAATAATCACAGAAGCAAAAGTGCAAGATTTCGTCTGGAAGTCGATCATGTGTAGGTTCGGTCTGCCTAGAACCCTAATCACTGATAATGGACGATAATTCGTAGGAGCAAAATTCATCGAATTCTGTGAAGATCTGAACATCTCCCACAACTTCACATCAGTAGCCCATCCCCAGGCGAATGGCGAAGCTGAGGTGACTAATCGAACCCTTTTGCAGGGGATTAAGACAAGGCTCGAAAAAGCGAAGGGAACTTGGGCGGACGAACTTTATCATGTGTTGTGGGCATATCGAACTACCCAGAGGCTACCTACGGGGGAGACCCCCTTTGCTTTAGCCTTCGGTACGGAAGCCGTCATCCCAATCGAGCTTAAACTCCCGTCGGCACGAGTCATGGCATTCGACGAACATCAAAATTTACAAAATCTTAGAGCCAATATCGACCTGCTGGAAGAAAGATGGGAGATAGCTCATGTTCGAATGGCAGCCTACAGACAGAAAGTCGCTCGATATTACAACACCCGGGTCAAGAACAAAACCTTTAGAGCAGGAGATCTAGTGCTTCGACGAGCCGCTGTCTCGCAACCTCAGGATCGGAGGAAACTCGCCCCAAACTGGGAAGGACCGTATGAAGTCAAAGAATTAGTCCGGCCCGGTGCTTATTATCTTAAGAAACTCGGAGGAGCCGACCTCCCACGACCATGGAGCTCGAAAAACTTACGGATGTACTACCAATAACTTCATTTTAATCGAAAGTTGCATACCTGTATGTCTTTGGACAATTCAAACAAACTGTATCAGAAACTAAAGGGAAACCTCGTCCCGACAAAGTTGAAGGCCCGGTTCCATTTAGACCGGATGGGGGGAGAGGCCCTGCAACGTCTATATGCGCCCCCACAGCCCTGTTAGGGATAGGAGGAAAACCTCGCCCTAACTTGAGCAAAGTCGAAGGCCCGATTCTATTTAGACCGGATGGGGGGAGAGGCCCTGCAACGCCCATATGCGCCCCCACAGCCCTGTTAGGGACAGGAGAAAAACCTTGCCCTAACTTGAGCAAAGTCGAAGGCCCGGTTCCATTTAGACCGGATGGAGGGAGAGGCCCTGCAACGTCCATATGCGCCCCCACAGCCCTGTTAGGGACAGGAAGAAAATCTCGTCCTAACTTGAGCAAAGTCGAAGGCCCGGTTCCATTTAGACCAGATGGGGGGAGAGGCCCTGCAACGCCCATATGCGCCCCCACAGCCCTGTTAGGGACAGGAGGAAAACCTCGCCCTAACTTGAGCAAAGTCGAAGGTCCAGTTCCATTTAGACCGGATGGGGGGAGAGACCCTGCAACGCCCATATGCTCCCCCACAGCCCTGTTAGGGACAGTTGAAAAACCTCGTCCTAACTTGAGCAAAGTCGAAGGCCCGGTTCCATTTAGATCGGATGGGGGGAGAGGCCCTGCAACGCCCATATGCGCCCCCACAGCCCTGTTAGGGACAGGAGGAAAACCTCGCCCAAACTGGAGCAAAGTCGAAGGCCCGATTCTTTTAGACCGGATGGGGGGAGAGGCCTTGCAATGCCCTAATGTGCCCCCACAGCCATGTCAGGAACAGGAGGAGAACCTCGTCCTGACATGAGCAAAATCAAAGGCCCAGTTCTTTTAGATCGGATGGAGGGAGAGGCCTTGCAACGCCCTAATGTGCCCCAACAGCCATGTCAGGAACAGGAGGAGAACCTCGTCCTGACATGAGCAAAGTCAAAGGCTCGGTTCTTTTAGACCGGATGGGGAGAGAGGCCTTGCAACGTCCTAATGTGCCCCCACGGTCGTGTCAGGAACAGGAGGAGAACCTCGTCCTGACATGAGCAAAGTCAAAAACCCGGTTCCCTTAGACCGGGTGGGGGGAGAGACCCTTACGATGGTCCTTATGTGCCCCCGCATCTCCGTTGAGAACAGGAGGAGGACCTCATCCTGACAATGATAAAATCCGACCGTCCAACAAGATCGAGTGAAGAGGAAAGGCCCCTCAGTGGCACCCCCACACTTCTACGCAGCCCCGCGAAAAGCAGGGGAAGAGTCCTCACTCTGAAAAGAGGAGAGAAATTAAAAAGGAAGAGCGATAAACTATGACGAAAATAGATGAAGGACAAACTATGCCGAAGATGTCGAGGAGACGGTGGCACCCCTGAAGTACTGCGGAGTTCGGACCACCTAGGAAGGCAAACCAGCGCATCGACGACAGGACACCTCCAAGCGGCGTCAACGTCGGACAAGCCAAACGACAAGAGAAGTCCGACGGACGATAATTTAATATAAAGGTGAGGTAACACAAAACCCCACTTTTTCCTTTCATTCAATCTACGAAATATACACCACGAAGCCTAGAAGGCCAAAGGAAGAAAAGCAAAGCGACAAAAGTGGGACAAAACAACAAAAGGGAAAATGTATACATAAAAAGATGGAAGGCCAAGAAGAGCCATAGGGAAGCTCTGCTCCTTCCGACCTGAAATTATCTGCTCCACCCCTCATCCAGAGCTGCCTCAGATTCTCAACTTCTTCTTCTAGCTCTCTCCTTTTCAGCAGTGCGTCCTGGAGCGCCCGACGAAGTCGCTGGCTTTCGGCCTCCGCCTCTCGATGCCTCTTTCTCAGGACCTCAGATTCTGCCTCCGCGTCCACGACGGCCTGCTGCTCGTATGCCAGTTGGATCTTCAGTTGTTGCAGCTCAGCTGTCTTTTTCCCAAGGGCAACAGAAATCCCTTCGATGGTTCCTCTTAGGGACTGGAGTTCATCAGAATCCCTCAAAGAGCCCCAGAGGGCAAGCCCAGTCTCAAGGTCGGGCAGTGGACGAAGAGGTACTTCTCCTTCCAGTTGTGGATCGAAGAGGGAGCGCCTTTCAGCAACCCCTTCTTGCCGAACTGAGGAAAGAAATACCACCAGTCCTTCGCCGAAGGATGGCGCTTGAAGGTATAAAAATGCCTGAACAGAGAGAGGGACGGCTGGACCTCGACTACGTGGCAAAAGGAGAGAAACCCTATCAAAAACCTAAAAGAATTCGGAGCAACTGAAGCCAAAGAGATATCTAAAAAGCAAAAAAGGGCGATAACGAAGGACGGAAGTGGAAGTCGCAGTCCGGCACGGAACGCCTCTTGATACAGGCAGAAGTGACCAGATGGAGGAGTGCTGGCCCGGTCAGAGGGGCCAGACAGCTCCAGGTCATACTCCGGAGGAACTCCATACTGAACCCTTATCAGAAGGAGTTCCTCCAGAGTCAGGGAACATGGAATGGCGCCCGGGGCAAAAATCGGGCGGAGCCCAGCCCCAGACGCGGGTTCGTCTACAGAGCGAGGGATCTGGGGGTTTGAGGCGGAAGAACTCCTGGAACCGCTGGGAGCGGAAGAGCCGGACAACATTTCGAATAACTTCGAATGAGGACTCTAAAGATCCCGAAGAAGACGGACAGGATAAGGGGCGAGAGGTCACAGGAAACTAACTCGGAGGAATATAAAAAAATAATGGCGAAGAAGAGGCTCCTAGATGGCGAAAAGAGAGGTGGAGGTTCCAGGACTAACCTAGATTGCTCTGAAAGAGGCAGAGGGGCGAGGACAGGGACGACTCGAAGGGCGCCTATGGCCCAAGGAGACGCCAACAGAAACAGGGCTCTCGAAGGAAGGGCAGGTACTGGTAGAACTCTGGAATGGAATAGGACCCCTAAAGGTGGAAGGATGGGTTTAAATAGAACCTGGGATCCGACGCCATAATGATCGCGAATCCCCCCAGGCCAGCTCGGGCCCGACACGTGTCCCACTCCCCCCAGCAGGCGGCTAAAAGCGGCCGACGGATTGGCAGGGCCACTATGGCACCGTACCTGGGCCAGTGTACCGATGGAAATTTCGAAGGGTCTCTTCGTATCGCCCCGATTCGAAAAGACTCCAGCACGCGCACATTTAATGCCAAAATATCTGGGGGCGGTCGTGAACAGGATTCGAGGAGACAACTTCGGCTATGCCAATCTCTCTGTACTTTCTTCATTCGAAATTCAAACTCGAAAGTAGGGGGACTGGTGTTGGGTATAAAATACCCACGGCCAAAGTTCTCAGCGGGATTGACCCTCGCGGGCTCTGTCCACGACGCTAGGGAAGACTCCTACGGGAGCCGGACTCCACCCACGACTTCAACCGCAAGGAGGACTCCACCCGAACTCCTACGGGAGCCGGGCTCCGTCGCCAACTTCAACTGCCGGTAAGCCCCGTCCGGACTCCTACGGGAGTCGGACTTCGCACCTAACTTTAATTGCAGGAAGACTCCGCCCGGACTCCTACGGGAGCCGGGCTCCGTCCACGACGCCAAGGAAGACTCCGCCGGGACTCCTACGGGAGCCGGGCTCCGTCCACGACTCCAAGGGGGACTCCGCCCGGACTCCTACGGGAGCCGGGCTCCGTCGCCAACTTCAACTGCCGGTAAGCCCCGTCCAGACTCCTATGGGAGCCGGACCTCGCACCTAACTTTAATTGCAGGAAGACTCCGTCCGGACTCCTACGGGAGCCGGGCTCCATCCACGATGCCAAAGAAGACTCCGCCTGGACTCCTACGGGAGTCGGGCTCCATCCACGATGCCAAGGAAGACTTCGCCCGGACTCCTACGGGAGCCGGGCTCCGTTCACGAAGCCAAGGAAGACTCCGCCCGGATTCCTACGGGAGCCGGGCTCCATCCATGACGCCAAGGAAGACTCCGCCTGGACTCCTACGGGAGCCGAGCTCCATCCACGACACCAAGGAAGACTCCACCCGGACTCCTATGGGAGCCAGACTCCGTCCACGATGCCAAGGAAGACTCCGCCCGGACTCCTACGGGAGCCGGACTCTGTCCACGACTCCGAGGGGGACTCCGCCCGGACTCCTACGGGAGCCGGGCTCCACCCACGACTTCAACCGCAAGGAGGACTCCGCCCGGACTCCTACGGGAGCCGGGCTCCGTCGCCAACTTCAACTGCCAGTAAGCCCTGTCCGGACTCCTACGAGAGCCGGACTTCGCACCTAACTTTAATTGCAGGAAGACTCCGCCCGGACTTCTACGGGAGCCGGGCTCCGTCCACGACGCCAACGAAGACTCCGCCCGGACTCCTACAGGAGCCGGGCTCCGTCCACGACTCCAAGGGGACTCCGCCCGGACTCTTATGGGAGCCGGGCTCCACCCACGACTTCAACCGCAAGGAGGACTCCGCCCGGACTCCTACGGGAGTCGGGCTCCGTCGCCAACTTCAACTGCCGGTAAGCCCCGTCCGGACTCCTACGGGAGCCGGACCTCGCACCTAACTTTAATTACAGGAAGACTCCACTCGGACTCCTACGGGAGCCGGGCTCTATCCACGATGCCAAGGAAGACTCCGCCCAGACTCCTATGGGAGCCGGGCTCCATCCACGAAGCCAAGGAAGACTCCGCCCGGACTCTTACGGGAGCCGGACTCCATCCACGACGCCAAGGAAGACTCCGTCCAGACTCCTACGGGAGTCGGTCTCCATCCACGACGTCAAGGAAGACTCTGCCCGGACTCCTACGGGAGCCGGGCTCCGTCCACGATGCCAAGGAAGACTCCGCCCGAACTCCTACGGGAGCCGGGCTCCGTCCACGACTCCGAGGGGGACTCCGCCTGGACTCCTACGGGAGTCGGGCTCCACCCACGACTTCAACCGCAAGGAGGACTCCGCCCGGACTCCTACGGGAGCCAGGCTCCGTCGCCAACTTCAACTGCCAGTAAGCTCCGTCTGGACTCCTACGGGAGCCGAACTTCGCACCTAACTACAGGAAGATTCTGCCCGAACTCCTACAGAAGCCAGGCTCCGTCCCCGACTGTGACTAAAGGAAGACTCCGTCCGAACCCCTGCGGAAGCCAGATTTCGAGCTCCTCTTGCTAGACACTCCAGCCAGACTTCGACCGACAGACCTCCGCCCCCTGGCGCGCTGCAGTAACAGCCGCAATTCTGCTCCATTCCCTGCGGCAGATCCCACGCAGCTCCATCACTCCACGACTCTGCCCCACTCCCTGCGGTAGATCCCATGCGGCTCCAGCATTCCACGACCCTGCTCCACTTCCTGCGATGGATACCGCGCGATTCTCCTATCCTCTGGCAAGTCGCGACAACGGACGTCGCTCTGCTTCTCGTGGTCGGCTCCACGTGGCACGCCCCGGTAATGGCCACGGATCCACCCCACTACCCTCCACAATAAATTCCTCCTGACTCTGGGTGGCCCACTACCAGACGGTTACAGGCGTCGCTATCAATTTGTTGCCCCCTCCGTCTATAAAAGGGGAACCCCAGATACGTTATTCTATAAGCTCTCATTTTTACTTAAAAACTCTGCTAAAATTTTCGTTCGATCACTCCATTCTTGTTGAGGCAGAGAACTGACTTGAGCGTCGGAGGGTCTTGCCGGAGCAACCCCACCTCCGGTTTAGACATCTTTTGCAGGTCCCGGTGGCGACCGCGACTCCCTCGACTCCAGCTTCTCCGGCGCAAGAGGATTTTTGCACCAATAGTCCCCATATTAGCTGGCCTAGCAAAGCACGCTCCAGGCTCCTCTGCCAAGTAAATATAGATGGTCATTGTGAGATTATCTGGCCCAAAAAAAAAAAAAAAGAAAAGAAAAGAATGTAATGCTGGGCATGCCCTTCTCGTCCTATTTCAAGTGCGAGTTTCATCAATTCGGCCTTAGCAAAGACCAGACTGCAGGAAGACGCAGATATTGCTCAACTCATTGGGGTTGATCCACTCTGATTTTTTTAAATGCATTTCACCTTAGTCTCATCAAAAAGGTGGGACTTCACCGAGTTCTTTTTCAAAATAATACAAAAAAAAAATTTATTTACAAAAATAATTTAAAACTTAATTTTTTTACCAAAGTAATACAAAAGAAAAAAACACCATTTTGAATGGCGTTTTCTCCCTTCCACGTCATCCCTATTTTTTTCCACGATGGCATCATCCGGATAAAAAAAAAAAAAGAAACGCCATATAAAATGGCATTTTTAGAAACGCCATTTAAGATGACATTTTTAGAAACGCCAGTTTGAATGACATTTTTAAAAACGCCATTCAAAATGACGTTTTCCATTTTTTCCATCCAAAAAAAAAATAGGGAAAGTATGAGAAAAAATAATTTTAAAAATTTTAAATTAAAAAATAAATTAAAATTTTAATTTTGATTGAAATTTAAAATATAAAAATTTAAATTTGTAATTCAAATAAAAAAATTAATTTAAGATGATTTTTTTTTGAATTATTGTTTTTTAAAAATGTTTAAAAAAATTTAAAAAATTAAAAAAATTAAAATTATCATAGAAAAAGAAAAAAAAGAGAAAGAAATGTGAATGAAATAAAAATTTTAAATTTAATTGAAAAACATCATTTCAAATTCTTATCAAAAAAATTCAAAAAATAAATTAAAAAATAGAAAGTGTCATTATAAAATCAAAATTTTAAATAAATCAAAAAAAATAAGAATTATAATTTGAAATTTAAAAGAAATAAAAATTTTAAAATTAATTGAAATAAAAATATCATTTCAAATTATTTTCTCAAATTAAAATTAATTTATTTAAAAAATATTCGAAAAACATAAAAAAAGTAAGTTGAAATTATTTTTTTATTTCAATTAAAATTAGATTTTTTTTTAATTCAAAATTATTTCTTATATTTTTTTACCGACCTTCTGACACCAGTGGCCAACGAAAAAGAGGGAGAGAGAGAGGAAGAGGGAGAGAGAGGAGGCAGCTCACTGCCGTGCCACCATGCCGTCGGAGAGACGCCGGAAAAGGGAGAAGAGGGAGAAGAGGGAGAAGGGAGAAGGGGAGAAGAAGGGGGGAAAGGAGAAAATGCCATTTCCTTCAGCGTTTTCTTTTTTTTTCTCTTTTCTTTTTTTTTAGTTTTTTTAAATTTTTTTTCATAATTTGTTTAATTATTTTTTTATAATTTTTTAATAAATAAATTTAATTAAAATTTGTTGGTGCAAAAATCCGCCTACGTTGGAGAACCTGGAGTCGAGGGAGTCGCGGTCGCCGCCGGGACCTGCAAAAGAAGTCTAAACCGGAGGTGGGGTTGCTCCGACAAGATCCTCCGACGCTCAAGTCAGTTCTCTGCCTCAACAAGAATGGAGTGCTCGAACGAAAATTTTAGCAGAGTTTTGGGATAGAAAAATAGAGCTTAGAGAATAACATATCTGGGGCCCCCTTTTATAGGCGGAGGGGCAGCAGACTGATAGCGATATCTGTAACCGTCTGGCAGTGGGCTGCCCAGGGTCAGGCGGAGTTTGTTACGAAGAGTAGTGGAGTGGACCCGTGGCTATCACCGGGGCGTGCCATGTGGAGTCTGCCGCGGGACATGGAGCGACGTCTGTTGTCGCGACTTGCCATAGGATAGAAGAATCGCATGGTATCCATCGTAAGAAGTGGAGCAGTGCTGTGGCCGTTACTACGGCCTGCCAAAGAGTGATGGAGCCGCATAGGATCCGCCGCAGGGAGTGGAGCAGAATCGTGGCCGTTACTACAGCCTGCCAGGGAGTAATGGAGCCATGTAGGATCCGCCGCAGGGACTGGAGCAGAGTCGTGGCCGTTACTACGGCCTGCTAGGGGGTCCAGAATTATCAGTTGAAGTTCGGTTGGAGTCTGTAGCTAGAGTCGGAAGCGAAGTCCGGTTCCTGTAGGAGCTCGGATGAGGTCTTCCTGCAGTCAAAGTTGGGGGCGAAATCCGGCTCTCGTAGGAGTCCGGATGAAGTTTGTCCGTAGCCGGGGTCGTGGGCAGAGCCCGGCTCCCGTAGGAGTTTGGGCGAAGTCTATCTGCAATTAAAGTCAGGGATGAAGTTCGGCTTCCTTAAGAGTCCGAACAAAGTTTACCTGTAAGCGAAGTCGTGGGCGGAGCCCGGCTCCCGTAGGAGTCTGGGCGAAGCCTTCCAGCAGTCGAGGTCGAGGACGGAGCTTGGCTCCCATGGGAGTCTGGGTGAAGCCTTCCAGCAGTTGAGGTTGGGGACGGAGTCCGGCTCCCGTAGGAGTTCGGACGAAGTCTGCCTGTAGCTGGAGTCGGAGATGAGATCTGGCTCCCGTAGGAGTCCGGTCGAAGTCTACCTGCAATTAAAGTCAGGGACGAAGTTTGGCTCCCTTAAGAGTCCAGACGAAGTTTACCTGTAAGCGAAGTCATGGGCGGAGCCCGGCTCCCGTAGGAGTCCGAGCGAAGCCTTCCAGCAGTTGAGGTTGGGGACGAAGTCCGGCTCCCGTAGGAGTCCGGACGAAGTCTGCCTGTAGCTGGAGTCGGAGATCAGATCTGGCTCCTGTAGGAGTCCGGTCGAAGTCTACCTGCAATTAAAGTCAGGGATGAAGTTCGGATCCCTTAAGAATTCGGACGAAGTTTACCTGAAAGCGAAGTCGTGGGCGGAGCCCGGCTCCAGTAGGATTTCGGGCGAAGTCTTCCCGCAGTCAAGGTCGAGGATGGAGCCCGGCTCCCATGGGAGTCCGGGCGAAGCCTTCCAGCAGTTGAGGTTGGGGATGAAGTCCGGCTCTCGTAGGAGTCCGGACGAAGTCTGTCTGTAGCTGAAGTCAGAGACGAGATCTGGCTCCTGTAGGAGTCCGGTCGAAGTCTACCTGCAATTAAAGTCAGGGACGAAGTTCGACTCCCTTAAGAGTCCGGATGAAGTTTACCTGTAACCGAAGTCGTGGGCGGAGCCCGGCTCCCGTAGGAGTCCGGGCGAAGCCTTCCCACAGTCGAGGTCGAGGATGGAGCCCGGCTCCCATGGGAGTCCGGGCGAAGCCTTCCAGCAGTTGAGGTTGGGGACGAAGTCCGACTCCCGTAGGAGTCCGGACAAAGTCTACCTGTAGCTAGAGTCAGAGACGAGATCTGGTTTCCGTAGGAGTCCAGTCGAAGTCTACCTGCAATTAAAGTCAGGGACGAAGTTCGGCTCCCTTAAGAGTCCAGACGAAGTTTACCTGTAAGCGAAGTCGTGGGCGGAGCCCGGCTCCTGTAGGAGTCCGGGCGAAGCCTTCCCGCAGTCGAGGTCGAGGACGAAGCCCAGCTCCCATGGGAGTCCGGGCGAAGCCTTCCAGCAGTTGAGGTTGGGGATGAAGTCCGGCTCCCGTAGGAGTCCGGATGAAATCTATCTGTAGCTGGAGTCGGAGATGAGATCTGGCTCCCGTAGGAGTCCGGTCGAAGTTTACCTGTAAGCGAAGTCCTGGGCGGAGCCCGCCTCCTGTAGGAGTCCGGGCGAAGTCTTCCCGCAGTCGAGGTCGAGGATGGAGCCCAGCTCCCATGGGAGTCCGGGCGAAGCCTTCCAGCAGTTAAGGTTCGAGATGAAGTCCGGCTCCCATAGGAGTCCGAACGAAGTCTGCCTGTAGCTGGAGTCGGAGATGAGATCTGGCTCTCGTAGGAGTCCGGTCGAAGTCTACCTGCAATTAAAGTCAGGGACGAAGTTTGGCTCCCTTAAAAGTTCGGACGAAGTTTACCTGTAAGCAAAGTCGTGGGCGGAGCCCGGCTCCCGTAGGAGTCCGGGCGAAGCCTTCCTGCAGTCGAGGTCGAGGATGGAGCCTGGCTCCCATGGGAGTCTGGGCGAAGCCTTCCAACAGTTGAGGTTGGGGACGAAGTCCGGCTCCCGTAGGAGTCTGAATGAAGTCTGCCTGTAGCAGGAGTCGGAGATGAGATCTAGCTCCCGTAGGAGTCCGACCGAAGTCTACTTGCAATTAAAGTCAGGGACGAAGTTCGGATCCCTTAAGAGTCCGGACGAAGTTTACCTGTAAGCGAAGTCGTGGGCAGAGCCCGGCTCCCGTAGGAGTCCGGACGAAGCCTTCCCGCAGTCGAGGTCGAGGACGGAGCCCGGCTCCCATGGAAGTCCGGGCGAAGCCTTCCAGCGGTTAAGGTTGGGGATGAAGTCCGGCTCCCGTAGGAGTCCGGACGAAGTCTGCCTGTAGCTGGAGTCG
The DNA here is from genome assembly GCF_000442705.2 of Elaeis guineensis. Taxonomy (NCBI): domain Eukaryota; kingdom Viridiplantae; phylum Streptophyta; class Magnoliopsida; order Arecales; family Arecaceae; genus Elaeis; species Elaeis guineensis. The sequence continues at coordinate 15,526,938 of NC_026003.2, read as the reverse complement.
GAGATGAGATCTGGCTCCCGTAGGAGTCCGATCGAAGTCTACCTGCAATTAATGTCAGGGATGAAGTTCGGCTCCCTTAAGAGTCCGGACGAAGTTTACCCGTAAGCGAAGTCGTGGGCGGAGCCCGGCTCCCGTAGGAGTCCGGGCGATGCCTTCCCACAGTCGAGGTCGAGGACGGAGCCCGACTCCCATGGGAGTCCGGGCGAAGCCTTCCAGCAGTTGAGGTTGGGGATGAAGTCCGGCTCCCATAGGAGTCCGGACAAAGTCTGCCTGTAGCTGGAGTCGGAGATGAGATCTGGTTCCCGTAGGAGTCCGGTCGATGTCTACCTGCAATTAAAGTCAGGGATGAAGTTCGGCTCCCTTAAGAGTCCGGACGAAGTTTACCTGTAAGCGAAGTCGTGGGCGGAGCCCGGCTCCTGTAGGAGTCCGGGCGAAGCCTTCCTGCAGTCGAGGTCGAGGATGGAGCCCAGCTCCCATGGGAGTCCGGGCGAAGCCTTCCAGCAGTTGAGGTTGGGGACGAAGTCCGTCTCCCGTAGGAGTCCGGATGAAGTCTGCCTATAGCTGGAGTCGGAGACGAGATCTGGCTCCCGTAGGAGTCCGATCGAAGTCTACCTGTAAGCGAAGCCGTGGGCGGAGCCCGGCTCCTGTAGAAGTTCGGGCGAAGCCTTCCCGCAGTCGAGGTCGAGGACGCAGCCCGGCTCCCATGGGAGTCCGGGCGAAGCCTTCCAGCAGTTGAGATTCGGGATGAAGTCCGGCTCCCGTAGGAGTCCGGATGAAGTCTGCCTGTAGCTGAATTCGGAGATGAGATCTGGCTCCCGTAGGAGTCCGATCGAAGTCTACCTGCAATTAAAGTCAGGGATGAAGTTTGGCTCCCTTAAGAGTTCGAACGAAGTATACCTGTAAGCGAAGTCGTGGGCGGAGCCCGGCTGTCGTAGGAGTCCGGGCGAAGCCTTCCCGCAATCGAGGTCAAGGATGGAGCCCGGCTCTCATTGGAGTCTGGGTGAAGCCTTCCAGCAGTTGAGGTTGGGGACGAAGTCCGGCTCCCGTAGGAGTCCGGACGAAGTCTGCCTGTAGCTGGAGTCGGAGACGAGATCTGGCTCCCGTAGGAGTCCGGTCGAAGTCTACCTGTAAGCGAAGTCGTGCGCGGAGCCCGGCACCTATAGGAGTCCGGGCGAAGCCTTCCTGCAATCGAGGTTGAGGACGGAGCTCGGCTCCCATGGGAGTCCGGGCGAAGCCTTCCAGCAGTTGAGGTTGGGGATGAAGTCTGGCTCCCGTAGGAGTTCGGACGAAGTCTGCCTGTAGCTGGAGTCGAAGATGAGATCTGACTCCCGTAGGAGTCCGGTCGAAGTCTACCTGCAATTAAAGTCAGGGACGGAGTTTGGCTCCCTTAAGAGTCCGGATGAAGTTTACCTGTAAGCGAAGTCGTGGGCGGAGCCCGGCTCCTGTAGGAGTCCGGGCGAAGCCTTCCCGCAGTCGAGGTCGAGGACAGAGCCCAGCTCCCATGGGAGTCCGGGCGAAGCCTTCCAGCAGTTGAGGTTGGGGACGAAGTCCGGCTCCCGTAGGAGTCTGGACGAAGTCTGCCTATAGCTGGAGTCGGAGACGAGATCTGGTTCCCGTAGGAGTCCAGTCGAAGTTTACCTACAATTAAAGTCAGGGACGAAGTTCAGCTCTCTTAAGAGTCCAGACGAAGTTTACCTGTAAGTGAAGTCGTGGGCGGAGCCCGGCTCCTGTAGGAGTCCGGACGATGCCTTCCCACAGTCGAGGTCGAGGACGGAGCCCGGCTCCCATGGGAGTCCGGGCGAAGCCTTCCAGCAGTTGAGGTTGGGGACGAAGTCTGGCTCCCGTAGGAGTCTGGACGAAGTCTGCCTGTAGCTGGAGTCGGAGACGAGATCTGGCTCCCGTAGGAGTCCGGTCGAAGTCTACCTGTAAGCAAAGTCGTGGGCGGAGCCCAGCTCCTGTAGGAGTCCGGGCGAAGCCTTCCCGCAGTCGAGGTTGAGGACGGAGCCTAGCTCCCATGGGAGTCCGGGCGAAGCCTTCCAGCAGTTGAGGTTGGGGACGAAGTCCGGTTCCCGTAGGAGTCCGGACGAAGTCTGCCTGTATCTGGAGTCAGAGACGAGATCTTGCTCCCGTAGGAGTCCGGTCGAAGTCTACCTGCAATTAAAGTCAGGGACGAAGTTTGGCTCCTTTAAGAGTCTGGACGAAGTTTACCTGTAAGCAAAGTCGTGGACGGAGCCCGGCTCCCGTAGGAGTCCGGGCGAAGCCTTCCCGCAGTCGAGGTCGAGGACGGAGCCCGGACTCCCAGCAGTTGAGGTTGGGGATGAAGTCTGGCTCCCGTAGGAGTCCGGATGAAGTCTGCCTACAATTGGAGTTGTGGGTGAAGTTCGGCTCCCGTAGGAGTCTGGGCGAAGTTTGTCTGCAGTCGAAGTAGAAGACGGAGTCCGGCTCCCGTAGGAGTCCGGATGAAGTTTGCCTGTAGCATCCTCGAGGGGTCACTCCGAACATGAAGTTCGGCTGGGGGTGGTTTTACACCCAACACCAGTCTCCCTACTTTCGAGTTCGAGTTTCAATCGGAGGAAGTACAGAAAATTTTTACAGCCGAAGTCGTTTCCTTGAATTCTGCCCACGACCGCCGTCGGAAATTTTGGCATTTAATGCACGCATGTCGGAGCCTTTTTCCGATTAGGATGACCCGAAAAGTCTTTTCGAAATTCCCATCAGGATGCGATCCTAAGCGTCACGCCATAAAAATCTGTGAACGGTCAACCCTATGCCGCGGTGAGTGGGACACATGGTGGGTACTGGTTGGCCTAAGGACATCTGCCACCATAACTGCGCCAGGCTCCGTTGCCTATTTAAGCCCCCGCCTTTCCTCTGGGGGCTTCACTTTGCCTGTGGGTCGATGCCTTTCTTCCGCCTGAGAGCCTAGCCACTCAGCCACTCCATCGGTGCCCCTTCCGACTCCGAGCATCCTTTACGTCGATCCTTGCCATCCCCACCGGCTCTCCGTCGTCTTCGGTCCCCCGAGTCTCTCCGAGGGGTTCTCCCGCCGGGGCCTCCACCCTGGAGACCAACCTCGAGAGGATGCCACGGACTAGGAAGAGTGCGAGGAGGAGAACAGCGGTCTATGAGTTCTCCAGTTGTCAAACTGCCGCTGAGGGTTCTCGTCGCCTTAAAGGAGGCTCGAGGGAGAATTCCTTCAACAACAGGGGTTTAATAATGGGGACAACCGGTGAAGGCATTCTGCCTGAGAACTTCAGAGTAGCTGAACGGGGCGACACCGGTAAAGGGGGTAGAGCTGTCGTCACAAGCTGTGGCGGGATCCTTGATGTCGTCGGGGTCGAGGGACCAGAAGCGGTCGGCGCCGTCGGTGGCGCAGTAGAACTTGTTGCAAAGACGGTGGAAGTAGCGCATGCCGACCTTGCCGGAACACCTAGGACGGTGGTTGTCGCGGAGCACACGATGGTGGCGCATATCTCCGACGCCATTGCTGCCTCCAGGGTAACCCTGGTTCTTCTTGAAACAGGTCGTCATCGCCGCTGCCGTTGCCTTTGCTGCTCCCTGAATTCTATCCCATCCTTTTCCCCCTAGGGTTGGGATTTTGGAGATGGAGCGAAACGAGGCAGGGGGCGAGAGCCGAGAGGCTTATCACACGTACTAAAAAATACTGCTGGGAAGGATAGAACCGGGAAGAGAAGTCTACAGCTTGAAGTGGCCTCCGGTGTATCCCTTTCGAGTTTTGTAATAATGTTTTCTTTTTCTGGCCCTCCGGGTCTTGTAACGTACATCTTGTTAATCGAAGAATGAGAAGAAGATTTTGTTACTTCGTCCGCACTTTGCGTTGAACTGTTGTCTGCCAAATTTTTTTCCTTTATCATTGTTATTGTTGTATTCCCTTCTCTCTATTTTTCTTCTTTTTCCCCTTTTCTCTCTTCTTCTTTTTTTTTTTTTTTTTTGACGTCGTCCGTAGATTATCGGTAGTTGTCACATCGGCTCGCCTTTCAGTTATCCTTCTCCTTCAACCTTAATGGCTCTATAATGTATATTGGATGAATAATACGAGAAGAAAAATTTCTGCTACCTCTTATGCTCAAGTGTTGAATTGTCGCTTGCCGAGCTTCTTTTCGACCTTCGCATCATTCGGAGGTACCCGATTGCCATCATATCGACCCATCCTTTTCGTCCGTGGCCGTAGATTTGTCTGGGGCCGCTCGGGTTTGGTGCCCCCCACCAGGGCTCGGGCTCGGAGGTCTAATCTTTCGTCACCCCGAGGAAGTCTCATCTCGGGCTTGTGTTGAGAGCTTCCTTGAGAGCTGGGGTCCTTGATAAGAACCCCAATCCTTGCTGAGACGGGGTTCTCTGCGTCTTTGACACTGTTTATTTTTCATTCATCACTGACGTAGTCCATCGCCTTCCTTTTTAGCCCCTCCTCCCTTTTTCTTTTTCGAGTGGAATTTTTCCTCCGCTCTTGGTGGGGCTACGGGAGTCCGGCTCCCGTAAGCGAAGTCGGGGCGAAGTCCGGCTCCCGTGGGAGTCCGGATGGAGTTTACCTGCAATTGAAGTCAGAGGCGAAATCTGGCTCCCGGACGGAGCTTACCAGCGGTCAAAGTTGGGGACGAGGTTCCAGCTCCCGTAAGAGTCCGGACGGAGTTTTCTTTCGATCAAAGTCGAGGGCGAAGTCCAGCTCCCGTAGGAGTCCGAACGGGGTTTGCCTGCAGCCGAAGTTGGAGATGGAGTCCGGCTCCTGCAGGAGTCCAGACGAAGCGTGTCTACAGTTGAAGTTGGAGATAGAGTCCGGCTCCCGTAGGAGTCCGGACGAAGTTTGTCTGCAATTGAAGTCGGAGATGGAGTCTGGCTCCCGTGGGAGTCCGGACGGAGTTTACCGACGATCGAAGTCGGGGACGAAGTCCGGCTCTCGTAGGAGTCCGGACGGAGTCTTATTGCGAAGGGACCGCTGGGGAAGATCCCCCTTTTTCTCTTCTGGTCTTGAATGACCAGACTTTAATTGATGTTGGGGCGAGGTTTTTTCCCTATTTCTGTCGTAACAGGTTTCAGCTCTGGTTAGGATGAGGTCCTCCTCTTGTCTCTAACGTGGCTGTAGGGGCACATATGGGCGTTGCTGGGTCTTTCCCCCCTTTCAGTCTAAAGAGAACCGGGCCTTCGACTTTGCTCGAGTTAGGGCGAGGTTCTCCTCCTGTCCCTAACAGGGCTGTGGGGGCGCATATGGGCATTGCAGGGTCTCTCCCCCCATCCGATCTAAAGAGAATCGGGCCTTCGACTTTGCTCAAGTTAGGGCGAGGTTCTCCTCCTGTCCCTAACAGGGCTGTGGGGGCGCATATGGGCATCGCAGGGCCTCTCCCCCCATCTGGTCTAAAGAGAATCGGGCCTTCGACTTTGTCAAGATGAAGTTTCCCTCCTGCTTCCGATACAGTTTGTTTGGACTGCCCTGTCGATATAAGATAGTGCCAAGAGGGGAGACATGTAGATATGCAACTTTTATTTAAAATAAAATTATTGGTAATACATCCGTAAGTTTTTTGAGCTCCATGGTCGCGGGAGGTCTGCTCCTCCGAGCTCCTTGAGATAATAAGTTTCGGGCCGGACTACTTCTTTGACCTCATACGAGCCTTCCCAGTTTGGAGCGAGCTTCGCTCGATCCTGAGGTTGCGAGACAGCGGCTCGTCGAAGCACTAGATCTCCTGCTCTAAAGACTTTGTTCTTGATCCGGGAGTTGTAATAGCGAGCGACTTTCTGTCTGTAGGCTGTCATTCGAACTTGAGCTACCTCCCGCCTTTCTTCCAGCAAGTCGAGGTTGGCTTTAAGACCTTGTGAATTTTGATGTTCGTCGAATGCCACGACTCGTGCCGATGGGAGTTTAAGCTCAATTGGGATGATGGCCTCCATTCCGAAGGCTAAAGCAAAGGGGGTCTCCCCTGTGGGCAGTTTTTGGGTAGTTCGATATGCCCACAATACATGATAAAGTTCGTCCGCCCAAGTTCCCTTCGTCTTTTCAAGTCTTGTCTTGATTCCTTGCAAAAGGGTTCTGTTAGTCACCTCAGCTTCACCGTTCGCCTGAGGATGGGCTACTGATGTGAAGTTGTGGGAGATGTTTAGATCTTCACAGAATTCGACGAATCTTGCTCCCATGAATTGCCGCCCATTATCAGTGATTAGGGTCCTGGGCAGATCGAACCTACATATGATTGACTTCCAGACGAAATCTTGCACTTTTGCTTCTGTGATTTTTGCTAGTGGTTCGGTTTCAACCCATTTGGTGAAGTAGTCGATCGCTACAAGGAGGAACTTCCTCTGCCCCGACGTCATGGGAAAGGGTCCAAGGATGTCCATCCCCCATTGTGCAAAAGGCCATGAGGCACTCAAGGGTGTAAGCTCGGTGGCGGGCTGTCTCTGGATATTGGCATATCTCTGGCATCGATCACACTTTCTGACATATTCAATCGAGTCATGATGCATTGTCGGCCAGTAATATCCTTGGCGGAGCAACTTGTGGGATAAAGATCTAGCCCCTAAATGGTTTCCGCAGATTCCTTCATGCACCTCCCACAAGGCGTAGTCAGCTTCTGAAGGTCGGAGATATTTCAAAAGGGGCAAAGAGTATGATCTCTTGTACAACTTGCTCTCATAAAGGATGTATCGGGAGGCTTGATTTCTGAGCTTCCGAGCCTCTTTTGCATCCTGGGGGAGAACCCCGTCTCTGAGGTAGGTTATCAGTGGGTCGATCCAGTTGGGCTCGTGGTCAGTTTCCATCACGGGCCGCGATTCTTCCGTACTCAGGTACTTTAGAACTTCAAAGAGAACGTCCTTGGGCAATTCGGTCGGAGCCAGTGTTGCCAGCTTGGAGAGAAGGTTGGCCCTGGTATTTTCCAACCTCGAAATCTGTCTGATGTTGAAGCTGCTGAAGGCGGGGACGAGCTCCTTTATCTTTTCAAGGTATTTAGCCATGCTGTCCTCCCGCACTTCATAGTTTCCATTGACTTGTCCCACTACTAGTTGAGAGTCGCTGTGGACCTGGAGCCGATCTATCCCTAGCTTTTTGGCGATCCTCAGTCCTGCGATCAGAGCTTCATATTTTGCTCCATTGTTTGTTGCGGAGAACTCAAAGCGCAGAGCGTACTCCGCGATGACTCCCTCTGGACTGATCAAGATCAGGCCCATGCCTGCGCCTAACATATTAGAAGACCCATCCACGTAGAGGGCCCAAAAGCAACCAGAGGAATCTGCCTCTTCTTTGGGGGAGTTCGGTCGGGATTTCAGGCCGTCAATTTCACATTGTTCAGGTTCGGCCTCCTTTGGGATAGTACACTCCACTATGAAATCTGCCAATATCTGGGCCTTCACAGCTGGCCTGGGTCGATAATTGATGTCGAATTTTGTGAGCTCGATCGCCCATTTTGCCATCCTCCCGGAGGCATCCGTCCGGTGCAGAATCGCCTTGATCGGTTGGTCGGTGAGCAGCGTTATGGTGTGCCCTTGAAAGTAGGGTCGAAGCCTCCGGGCTGCAATCAACAAGACGTAAGTCAGTTTTTCTAATTTGGTATACCTGGTCTCAGTGTCTCTCAACGCACGACTGACGTAGTAGATCGGCCGTTGGACTTTTGCTTCTTCTTTGACGAGGACTGCCGCAAGGGCCATGGGAGAGACCGCCAGGTACAGAAACAGTTCCTCTCCAGGCTCTAGCTTTGCCAACAGCGAGGGTGAGCCGAGGTAGCTCCTTAGTTCTTCGAATGCCTGTTGGCACTCAGGGGTCCAATAGAAGTTCTTCGGCTGTTTGAGAGTTTGGAAAAAAGGTAAGCACCGTTCGGCCGACCTTGCGACAAAGCGATTCAGGACTGCTACCCTCCCTGTAAGGTGCTGAATATTGTTATTTCATTGTTATTTCATTGGGTATTCAGAACATGCTAAAGGATACAGGTTCTATAGTCCTGAGAGAAGTAATAGAATCGTAGAGTCACAGATTGCAAAATTTTTAGAACTTGATGTGGCTGATGTTGAATCTTCTTCAACATTGATATTGATAGTAGTCAAGTCGAGACTGTCTCCATTCCTGTGTCTGCATTATATGAAAATATTGTTCCTACACCTATTGATAGAGTGAACATTCAGGCCCCTGATCCTCTCATTCCTGTTGAAAACTAGTTCAACCTGTTGAGGAGGTGCCATTAAGAAGATCTGTTAGACAGAAAAAACCTGCTATTCCTGATGATTTCTTTATTTTACTTTGGGGAAAGTGACTATAACATTGGACATGTGGTTGATCTAGTAACATATTAAGATGCTGTAAGCTGTCATCAATCTAATTTATGGAAAGATGCTATGAAAGAGAAACTACAGTCTATGGCCAACAATGAAGTATAGGAGCTTGTTGAGCCTCCTGAGAATTATAAATCTATTAGGTGCAAGTGGCTGTATAAGACTAAGAAAGATTCTAAAGGAAGAATTGAAGGTTTTAAGGCCGATTGATTGCTAAAAGCTTTACTTAGAGAGAATGAATTGACTATACTGAAACTTTCTCTCCAGTATCATCAAAGGATTCTTTCTGAATCATCGTGGCTTTAGTGGCCTATTATGACTTGGAGCTTCATCAAATGAATGTTAAAACTACTTTTTGAATGGTAATCTCAGTAAGAAAGTGTACATGAAATAGCATGAGGATTTTCAGAAAAGTGAGAGAGAGCATTTAGTCTGCAAATTGAAGAAGTCCATTTACAGCTTAAAACAAGCATCTCGACAATGGTACTTAAAATTTGATAAGGTGGTAACATTTTTGGCTTTGAGAAAAATAAGTTGAATAATGCATCTATCTCAAAATCAATGAGAGCAAGTTTATCTTTCTTATTTTATATGTTGATGATATCTTGCTTGCCAGTAGTGATCTTGGTTTGCTTAGTGAGACCAAACAAATGCTATCTAAGACTTTTGATATGAAAGACCTTGGAGGGGCATCTTTTGTCCTAGGTATTCGAATTCACGGGGATAGATCACGTCATCTATTGGGTTTGTTATAAAAAACATACATTAACAAGGTTCTTGAAAGATTTAATATGCAAAATTGCAAATCATGTGATACACCTGTTGCCAAAGGTGATAAGTTCAGTAAAGATTAGTGCCCCAAGAATGAGCTTGAGAGAGATCAGATGAAAAATATATCTTATGCCAGTGCTATAGAGAGTCTGATGTATACTCAAGTTTACATCAGACTTGATATTATCTTCATAGTGGAGTACTTGGCAGATATATGTCAAACCCAGGCTTCCAACATTGGATTGCTGCAAAGAGAGTGATGAGGTATTTACAGAAAATGAAGGAGTACATGCTTGTATATAGAAGATCTAATAATTTAGATTTGGTGGGTTATTCAGGTTCAGATCTTATTAGATATTCTGATGATTTTAAATCAACTTCAGGATATATTTTTATATTAGCTGGAGGTGCTGTATCCTAAAGAAGTGTTAAACAGACCTAACCGCTTCTTCTACCATGCAAGCTGAATTTATTGTCTGTTATGGGGCTACAACTCAAGCTATTTGGTTGAAAAATTTTATTGCAGAACTTTGAATTGTTTATTCTACCACCGGACTACGGACAATCTATTGTGATAATAGAGCTGCTGCATTCTTTACAAAGAATAATAAATCTTCCAATGGATCTAAAAATTTAGAGTTGAAGTACCTGATAGTAAAAGACCTTGTGAAGAAAGGGGATATAACTGTTAAGCACATAGATACAGAGTCCATATTGGTTGATCCTTTAACCAAGGATTTGAGGCCCATATGCTTTAGAAGGCATATTGAAAATATGGGCATATTTTTTTTGATGTACTTGATTAGTGGAAGTGACTTTGTATATATGTCTTATTGATGTTTTATTGTTATGGATATTTTTCATCTCATACTCGTATGATGAATATTGATATACATTATTGACATAATAAATTGATGGTACATTTATATTAATTCTCTTGATTATATGTACATATTTATTTTAGTATACTTGAAGATATTTTTATTTATGTATTGTTATATGAAATATGAGACCAGATCTCGAGTCTTATATATGTCATACTATCTCGTCATTGATACCATGTTGAGTATGTGAGACAGAATAGCTTGTTGTTGAAGGCATTAAAATTTTTCTTACTTATTTTGTTTTCAAGCATGTTGAAGAGAAATTGGAGGACTGACAATAAAAATAGCATGTGTTTGAATCACTTTTGGATGTTATTTTTTTGTTACACTACCACACCAGGACTCGTGTCGATAGTGTTAGTGATGTTCATAATCATGGATAAGTTTTGTATCAAATAAAGGATGCAACAATTCCTATGATTTAGCATGATTAATACTATTGGATCGAGTCAATTCCAAGGTATCCTCCATCGATCATATGTTTTTCAAAAAATCATAGCCATGTACTTTCTTTTCTATTATTCTGCCAAGAGTCGTTTTCAAAATAAAATATTTTTAAAATTTGAAAATCATTATTAATGTTACCCAAATGGAAGAATATAAGAATTTTCTTGATTATGGGCTGTCATTAATTAATTATTTATTTATTTTATTTTATTAAAAATAGACTGATTATATGATTCAGGTTGATGGACATGCATGTAAGCCCAATGTTGTTAGTGATCCTTATGTTTGGACTATGTGAACTTATATTGGGTGGTATGATTGGGGCGGCATAGTGTAGGCCTAAACCTAACTTAAGCCCATGATAGAAGGGCCTATTAGAGTTTGTTTCAGATTTAGCTAGGTCCCTCTCCACTTCCTATAAATACCATGAGATTAGTTCTCAAGCTTATCCCATCGAATAGTTGCTTGTTGAGAGAAAACTGATAGAGAAGGATTTGGCTCTTGATGTTCGTATGAGCATCCGCTGATCGATTGTTCTTGAAAAATCAGTGGCGAACATAGGTATGCATCTATATTTTTGTGTTCTAATCTTCTGCATGGATTCATGAGAAAATCTTCTACATTTGTTGTTTTGGGAGAATAACAATCAAAATGTTAATCCAAAGTCAAATCTGTAACTTGTCCCAAGTGCATGTGGTGATGGCAGAGATGACAATCAGTTTAGCAAGCTCTAGTTAGCTTCATCTAAGGGTGGCAATTTGGTACATCCAACCCACAAATGACCTACATGATGTAGGTTCCAGATTGACATAAATATATTTGGATCATAAGTGGGTCAACTAGCCTGTACCTATTTATTAAACTAGTCAGGATCAGGTTCGAACCTTTGACTTATTTAACCCCTTTTTGATATATTTAATAATTGGGTTGGATCACAAACTAACCTATTTAATCCATTTAAAATCTATTTGATCTATTTAAAATCTGCTTAATATATTCCTGTCCCATTTAAGCCTACCTGCTAAACCTGTTCTACCTATTTAAATTCATTTAATTTATTAAAAAAATCCACTAAACTTGCTTAACCTATTCAATTTGATCGACTTCTTTAGTAAATAGGTTATATCGGTTGTGTTGGGTTAAATCTATGACTCAATGCAATTTAACTACCATATCTAAACATACATTCAAAGATAAATTTTTAATTTATCAAAAAAAAAAACTCTGCATTGAAATTTTTTTATCAAAAATTTTAATAAAATTTTTAATAAAATAAAATATTTTTTATATTTAATTATAATAAACAAAAGCATACAAAATAGCACACAAAATAATTAAATTGTAATAAGCAAAAGCAATGTGCATTGCACTAGTAGAACAAAAAAAATTTTTATAAATTTCAGCAGTAATGCAAGTAGTTAAGCATGCAAAATAATATTAACACTAAATAATAACACGAAATCTAATCCTGAGGGTCTAATGATTTTTTATTTTTTCTTAAATATTTTTTTCTAAAAATAATAAATAATTTTTTATTTTTTTTAAAATATTTTTACTTAAAAATATTTTTTAAAATATTTTTTTCTTAAACGAGCTCCGGACTCGACCGCCCACGGCTCCCGCTCCTATAGCGCCAGTGTCGTCACCCAACCCACATCACCTAGACTCGGCCCCATGACCCCCGCTCCGTGACGCCACCACCATCACCACCCTTCGCAACCCACCCCCATGACACCACTGCCCTCTCCAACCCCCCGCGATCCAAATTCCAACTTAGATTCTAATTAAATCCCGATCTGGATCTCAATCCGAATCGAAATCTCGATCCAGATCTCGATTTGATTCAATTCGGATCGTAATTCAGATTTTATTTTTATTAATCAAATAATAAAATATTTGATTAATATTTTTTTTTTTTTTTTTTTCCATCGTTTTCTCTTCCCTTCCTTCCTCCCCGCCGTCACCAACCTCTCCCCACTGACCCCCTCTCTGGCAGCCCACGGCCCCCTCCCCGCCCTCGTGTTGCCCCCGACTGCCCCCCGACCCCATCTCCACCAGTCGACCCCGTGTCGCCCCCGACCACCCCCCGATCTCATCTTCGCCGACCGACCCCCTCTCCGGCCCTGTGTCACCCTCGATCGCCCACGGCCCCCTCCCCGCCCCTATGTCGCTCCTGGCTACCCCCCGACCCCAGCCCCACCCCCGTGTCTCCCCGGCCACCCACACCCACCCCTGAAACCCCCTCCACCGGCCAACTCCCTCCTGGCGTTGTGTACCCTCGGCCATCCCCCGACCCCATCCCCCCCTCTCTCGTGTCGCCCCCGATCGCCCACCCCCTCCATGGGCCGACCCCCTCCCTGCCCACGTGTCGCCCCCGGCTGCCCCCGGCCCCCTCTTTGCCCCCCGATGGCTCGATCAACCAAAAAAAAAGAGGTTGGAAGTACCCTTACCTCGGCGGATGGCAACGACGGTGTCGGAGACGGGGAAGGAAGAGGGTTTTGCAGACGGCAATGATGGCAGAGAAGTGTGGACGGCAACGACGGTCGGGGGCACAAACAGAAACGACGGCTGGGGGTGGAGGAGAGGCGCTCATCGGTGGGAAGAGGGGGGAGAGCTCGGAGAGGGAGAGGGGAGAGGGAGATCTTGGTTGGAGAGGGGAGAGGGGAGAGCTCGGAGAGGGGAAGGGGAGAGGGAGGAGGAAAAAAGAGAGTTTCGCACGAAGGGACGTCGAATTGACGTACATTGAATGCAGAATTATTAGCGATAAAAATTTTCATCGCTAATACTATTATTAGCGATGAAAAATTATTTTTATCGTCAATAATTTTGTTAAAATAAATTTTTTCATTAAAAAAAATTTCTCTAAAAAAATTTCATCCAAAAAAATTATTGGTAATGAAAAAAATTTTATCATTAATAAGTTTATTAGCAACAAAAATTTGATTTTCATCATCAATAAGTTTCGTCAAAAAAATTTTCTACTAAAAAGTTTTTTTCTCTAAAAAAATTTTATCTAAAAATAAATTATTGATGATGAAAAAAAAATTTCATCGTTAATAACCTTATTAGCAATAGAAATTTGATTTCCATAGCTAATAAATACCACCAATTTTTTTTTTCTTCTAATAATTTTTTTAAAAAAAATAAAAAATATATTTTTAAATAATTTTTTTGATAAAAATAATTTTATTGCTAATAATTTTTTTCAATTAATAAATTTTTTATTCATAAAAATTGATTAAAATAATATTTTTAAAACATGATTGTCGATGAAAAATATATTTACATCGTAAATATATTTTTTTAAAAATTTGATAAAAAAATTTTAAGTCCTATTTGTGATGAAAATTTATTTTACGTCATTAATAATTAAATATCTTTTCAATAATAATTTTATAAAAAATTAATTTTAGATTTTTCTACCAAAAAAATTTTCCATCCAAAGAATTTAACAAAAAAATGACATTAAAAAAATATTCATGATGAAAAATAAAATTAATTTTTTTAATCTAAAAAATTTTTGATCTAAAAAAATTTTCAAAATAATTTCATCAAAAGAATTAATTTTTTATTAATAAAAAAAATTTATATAAATAGTTAATTTATGATTTTTTTCAAAAAAAAATTTATCTCCAAAAAAAATTACGTACATAAAAAATATAATTATGATGCAAAGTTTAATTTATGTCGTTAATAATTATTATAAGAATAGCTCTTCGATTTCGTAATGGAATGGACACTATGGAAGATCGATAGCTTTGAGGTCTTCGATCTCGAAAGAACTCGTCTTCTTCTTGGAGTCCTCATTCTAAAAGTCAGAGTACGAAAATATCATGGTAATTTTGAGATCGCAAGAGAAATCTATCAAGATTGAGATTTAGAAGATAAGATAGGGATAGAAAGTTAGAGGTCTAGAAGCTGGTATATTGCATGCATGTAAGGATCGAGCTTGAGAAATTCATCAGAAATATATGAGCATAAAAAATTTAGCAATTAACCAGAATCAAAGCAGACCTACGAATAGTGCAAGTTGTGTTATAAAACACAAGCTCATATTTATGCTTTGAATTGCTAGGAACATGAGTGTTCGTATTGTTTGTCTTTTCATGATTGAAACTCTTATAGAGATATATTTGAGCATCGATCGATGTGGAAAGCGTGTACCTTTCGAGATCGTAGAAGCTATGCTAGAATGCGCTACTTAACTATATGGTTTCTGTATGAAAAGAGATTTTTTCATGAAGCTTAAGGCAGACACTCCATCAGAAAGATTCATTGATATCCAAATAAATGTATAGCTCATTTTATTCAAAAAATTTATTCATTCTAATCGCAAATATCATCCACTTTCATATGATTTTTTCATACAAAAAGTTGGTCTAGATCATAACTCATATTTATTTTTTACCATGTAAAAGGTTAAAAGATATATACAGCTGCTACAAAAAAATAGATGCAGTTGCCTTATACAAAATCAAAAATTTAAATTTTATAATTTTTAAATTTTAATTTTTTTATATATTGATGATGAAAATATTTTCATCGTAAATAAATATATTTATGATGAAAATAAAAGTTTCATCATAAATAATCATTATTTACGATGAAAAATTTCGTCATAAATAATAAGCAACTTTTGATTTTTTTTTTAAGTGCTAATTTTTTTGAAGTATTTGTGATAAAAATAATTTGATCGTGAATAATCTAGTATTTATGATGAAATTTTTTTTATCATAAAAATAATTTATTTATGATAAAAATTTTCATCGTAAATAATAATCAATTTTTAATTTTTTTAAAATTTTTTAGTTTTTAACTATTGATGATGAAAATTTTTTATCAAAAATAATTAAGTATTTACGTTGAAAATTTTTTCATTGTAAAAAGCTTTTATTTACGATGAAAAATTTTTATCTTAAATAATTAGTAATTTTTTATTTTTTAAAATTTTTTATTTTTTTAACTATTTACAATGAAAAAATTTTCATCGTAAATAATCAAGTATTTACGAAGAAAAGATTTTTGTCATAAATAATCAAGCATTTATGATAAATTTTTTTTATCATATTAAAAAATAATTATTTACGATGAAATATTTATCAGAATAATGAGTAATTTTTATTTTTAAATTTTTTATTTTTAACTATTTACGATGAAAATATTTCATATAATAAAGAGTATTATGATGAAAAATTTTTCATCATAAATACTCAATTATTTATGATGCAATATTTTTGTCATAAATAATCTATAATTTTTTAAATTTTTTATTTTTTCAAATATTGATGACGAAAATATTTTCGTTGGGAATAATGTTATTGCTGACAAAAAATATTTTTCATCGTAAATACTTAAATTATTTACAATGAAAATATTTTCATCGTGAATATTTAAAAATTTAAAATTAAAATAAATGATATATTATTTTATGATGAAAATATGCATCGCAAATAATTTGTATTTACGACGAAATAATTTTTGCATCACTAATATACAACTATTTAGGATGAAAAATTATTTTCTTATAAATATTTTATTATTTACGATCAATTTTATTTTTCATCGTAATACTGTTAGTGGAGATGAAAATATTTGCATCGTAAATAATTCCGTCGTAAAAACTCTCTTTTTTTGTAGTGCCTTATTACACATGCTTGGCTTAAATAAGTTTCCATTAAAGAATTTTGAAGCACTGATTTTTGAATAAAATACCAAGAGAGGTATATGTTTTTCTCATTATTAGGAGTGCTTTATAAATTAAAAAGGATGGATCTTGACCAATGCAAATTTTATTTCACCATCCTGGGGACTTGGTGTTTTTTTGTTTCCCCTTCATTCTTTCCTCTTGAAGGTTAGATTTATTATACTATATTCTGATGAAGCGAGCTTAAAAACGAGAAAGGGGTTGATGGATTCTACCGACAAGCAACAATATGTATTTTGATGGAATGTGAGGGGAGTAAGGTATTTCCCCCACACGGTCTAGTTAATTTAAAGCAAGTATTATGTACAATAACTACTTTAATGAAGCAACAAGCAGCGATAAGAAGTCGCGAAACAATAAATGCTCTAACCAAGAAGGAATCGCAAGAAGACAATTCAGAATAAAACAATAAATACTTTAATGGAAGAAAACGAATTCAGGCTGCCAGTGGGGCGCCTTCTCCAGCCCGATGCTTTTGTAATCCTCTTATTTTGCTTATTTTCCTTTTTCATCCTTGCTAATTGGTTACGGACATCCCAGGTGCTATTTGTTCTGCTTTCCCTTCCAGATTTTAGTCGGCAGGAAGCATCGTGCAAGAGGAGATGTCGATGATACTCGACGCCTTCGTCTCTAAGCTCCTCCATGGCCTGATCGCTTTGGTGAGGGACGAAGTGACCATGCTCTTGGGCGTGACTGATGAGATCGAACGGCTCCAGAAAACCCTCGAAAAAATAAACCTCGTCCTCGCCGATGCCGAGAGGAAAAAAATTCAGAGCAAAGCCATTGACGATTGGCTCAAGAAGCTCAAGGACATCATGTACGATGCTGACGACGAATGCCGGATCGAGGCCGAGAAATCTAAAGCTGACATCAACCTTGCTCCTCTTGTTGCTCTTGCTTTGGCAAGATAGCGTCTGCTCACCGGATTGGCAGAAAAATCCAAGAACTTAATCGTAAGCTGAAGGACATCAACGAACAAAATCTGAATTTGATCTCCGCGATGACTACCAATATTCCACTTCTCAGGTTAGCAGGAAGACGTCTCCCGTAGCTGAGGTCGATATTGTGGGACCCAATATCGAGAAGGATACCGACAAACTGGTCGAGTTGCTGGTTGAGGATGCTCGGGAAAACAATATTCTTGTATATGCCATCGTAGGAATCGGGGGACTTGGCAAGACCACTCTTGCTCGGAGGATTTTTAACGACGAAAGGATAACAACCAACTTCCCGATGAAGCTCTGGATCTGCGTGTCCAAAGAATTTGAAGAGAAAGTCTACTGAAAGATGTTATCCGTCAGGCTGGGGGCAATTCAGGAGGCGATTCTAGCAAGGCACAGCTCGAGACCGAGGTGGAAAAGAGTGTCACAAATAAGAAATTCTTGCTTGTCTTGGATGACTTGTGGGAGCCGAAAGTATGGAGTGACTTACTTCGAAACCCCTTGCAGCGTGGGGCAACTGGAAGTAGGGTCCTTGTGACCACAAGAAACGAAGCGGTTGCCTTGCAAATGAAGGCTGTAAAACCTCATCATCAAGTGGAGGCCTTGTCTGCTGAAGTTGGTTGGGAGCTGCTGTGTAAGAACGTAGTTTCGAGGGGGGATGAGGGAGAGATAGAAGATCTAAAGGATATCGGAGAGGAGATTGTTGAGAAATGCGGTGGTCTCCCTCTTGCTATTAAGACCATTGGAGGAGTGTTATCAGCGAAGAGCAGGACAAAGAAAGAGTGGGATAAAGTCCTCAAAGTTCTTTTGAACAACGCAGAGTCTATGTCTGGCCTTCCCGAAGGGGTTCAACCGGTGCTATACTTGAGTTACGAAGACCTTCCATCTCAAGTCAAGCAGTGCTTTTTATATTGCTCGTTGTTCCTGAAGACTATGAATTCCATCGTCGCTTTCTAATTCATTTCCGGATCTCTGAAGGGTTCATCCATGAAGAAGGAAATCGAACATTTGAAGAGCAAGGTGAAGATTATTATGGGATCTCGTTCAGAGGAGTTTTTTCCAACCACATCCTTGGTCTTATGATCATCCTAGATGCACTGTGCATGATCTACTATGGTCTCTTGCTCGATTTTTAGCTCGAGATGAGAACACGGTTCTGAAAGGTGGGGTTGAAGTCCAAGTTCATTCACCTTCAGTGAAGCCACGTCGCTTACAGGGTTATGTTACAAAAGAAAAGCGCCAAGCTTTATTGATGCATTGGAAGGCACGACTCCTTGAGAACTCTACTATTATGCTTGGGAGGATCCCAGGTGGAAGAGAATGATGTCAACAATGTGATTAAGAAGACACCGCGTCTGAGAGTACTAGACCTTTCAGGGTCTGGGATCGTAAAATTGCCAGGCTCCTTGGGAAATCTCATACATCTACGTTATTTAGCTTTGTCAGATTCTTACATAACTGAGATACCAGAGAGCATAGAAAACCTTGTAAATCTGCAGTTCTTGATTCTCCAAGTATGCAAAAATCTACGCAGCCTTCCAAAAGGCATCGGAAAGTTGCACAACCTGCGGAGTCTTGACCTTATTGAAACAGAATTGGATGGTATACCTATTGAAATTGCGCACTTGCATCGACTTAACACACTGATAGATTTTGTGGTCAGGAACAACAGTAGTAATAGTGGTTGGTGCACCTTGGAAGAATTGAGACCTCTGAGAAATCTTGAACTGCTCGTTATCATGAAGCTGGAGAGGGCATTGAATGAGGGTGAGGTTAGACTTATAGCCTTACCAAAGTTAAGAGAATTGACCCTTTATAATTGTCCAAAGTTGAGGTCTCTTCCTTCGGGCCTAGTTCACCATGCCACTACCCTAATAATGCTGCAAATATCGTACTGCCATAATCTAAAAGCAATTAGGGGCTTTTCCTCTGTCAAAGAATTGGAAATATCTTATAGCTGCAATCTAGAGGATGTTTCTGACCTTCCTCGCCTGAAATTACTGAAGTTGGAAGATCATGAGATGCGGTCCCTGCCAGAGTGGTTTCATGGGGGACAACTTGACTTCCCTCTGCTCAACAAGCTTGAGATCATTGCCAGTGACCAACAACTCCGCAGATGCCTCGAGGATGGTTCAGATTGGCCCAAAATCGAACACATCCGCTATGTATCTGCCAAGA
Organism: Elaeis guineensis; assembly: GCF_000442705.2. Taxonomy (NCBI): domain Eukaryota; kingdom Viridiplantae; phylum Streptophyta; class Magnoliopsida; order Arecales; family Arecaceae; genus Elaeis; species Elaeis guineensis. The sequence continues at coordinate 15,507,745 of NC_026003.2, read as the reverse complement.
ACCATGATGGATCCAGATACATCTCCAAGAGTCCCTCTGGGTTCAGTAACAACTTAAATGATTATGTTGAAGATGAGTAGACACGCACGAGGTTCTCTCTTCGCAGTGAGGTAACATCTTATTTTCCAAATATCATGCTTTTTCTGTACCCAAAAAAGATAATAATAATAATATCATGCTCCTTTTTGTTAAACAAAAATGGGATTTTTCTCTGTCACCATACATTTTAGAATTCCTATCCAAACCTTGTTTAGCTAAACTAGACTTCTTTGTTAAGGGGTGATAAATTTGGAAATGGTAACTCTTTATATAATTGCCTACATATATTTGGTGATATCATCCTTATATAAAAGGTCTCCAAAGTAGAATCATTGTTTTACCGCAAGCCACACCTACTATCTGATTTCCATAGCCTAGTGATACCAAACTGGACCAATATCCTTAATTTGGACTTCAAGAATGACCACTTCCTGCTGTGCTTGGATGCCCTCCATGAAATTTTCCAAGCTCCTGCACTACCAAATAGGATTTGGAAATTTTGTAGGCTCTCTAAACTTTGTAGGATTCGGAAATTTTCCGATCTCACCTTTATTTCTAGCGTTTCTTCCGCTTTGATTTATGAAAAGAAGGAAATCTATTGATGGATCCTCAGCCATCTGGTTATATTTTTGATCAAAGAGACTTATTTCCGGTATTGATGTTGTAGTTTATAACTCGCTGCTACTTTTCACCATTGATTTTGTTGCTCTCTATACATATTTGATGGCAGTACTTTGGATTCTTGTCTTTCTTATTTGGTTTTTGTTGCAATGCATGACGCATCTACGCTTCGGCCGTCTACCTACTTGTGGGACAACCCTGTTCATCATCCCTTCTCCATGTGGATTTGAAAGCTTTACGGCTCCAGAGTCTAGAGACAAAGGGGTAAATTGATTCATGAATTATATCTTTACAAGTTCTTATCGTGATGTAGACATGTTTATTGGCTGTGCCCTAGGACTGAAAAGCTAATCTTGTAACCCAGTTCACTCGACTGCATTTTGGGCAAGATATTAAGTGGTGGACTAAACCTTATCTTGACATTTGGTATGTAATATGTTGCTTTTTTTGTGACCATGATATGAGAGGTATTTACCATATTAAGACTTGTTAGCTCTATTTGATTGTAACTGTAGTGCTTATGAAGTTGTCAAAAAATAAAAATGACATGGTTCTGAAAGACACTTTGAAGAATACATTACAAGAATGGTAAAGTGCTTATGAAGTACACTGAGATTGTGGAAATGGAGAAGATGCCTAAAATGTTGTCAACTGAAATATGTGCTATGAGTATTGTCTTAGAAAAGAAATTTGACTGCAAGTACAGAAGTAAACAGAGTTCTTTAGAGATGCTAGGATTTGTGTCCTTTCTTCCCCAGTTTTAGTATGGAAGATTATGGAAGAAATTATGTTAATTTGGAAAGTAAGGGTATATACCTTAAGGAAGGTTGAATGTGGTCAGAAATGAAAGGAGACGCAGAACAACTCTTTGCAACAAAAGTATTCAAATTACAACTATGTCTCTAGGATTTTTAAGTACTAACAATTCTTCGAAGCTATTTAGGGTTCAAATAAAGATTACATGTAGAAAAGATTTTCAGAATAATTCTGTTTTGTACTAAAGTGTTAATTGTTAACGTTATTTCTCACTTAGTCAAATGGTTAAAAAGAGCTGTAGAGCTAAGGTCAATAATTTTGAGTGACTTTCCAATCCAGAATCTCTGTTGTGCAAGGATTTGGGCATAAAAGGAGATTATTTTCTTTTAACTCGGTACAGAATAACCTAAGTTTAAAGTTCTAAGATATGTTATAGCCATTTGTATAAATTTTTTGGTGACCTTTTGAGTGATCCTTGCACATATTTATAGTTGTTAGATTTGTGAGATGGTCTTCTGCTTTTACATCATATATAGTGAGATCTTGGCTGCTTTAGTATCAGTAGTCCACATGGTAATATGGTAATCTTGTCAAGGCTCTTTAGACATCCCTTAGTTGATACTTACTTTAGGCCGGGGAGTCCTTGATGAGATCTTATTCTTGTTGTAACTTGACAACATTTCATAAAAATTTGCACTTTAGAAGTATATTTCCCTGTGATATGCTTATGGTGATGAGCTAACCGTTTCCAACTAGTGCACTTGATGTTTGTCTTTTCTGCAATAACATCAATTCTGATCAATAATTTTGGAATTACAATGTGATTTCTTTGGAAAGAGGAATCCTATGATGATACAACATTTTAGACCCCTGCATATGTTTGTAAATCCAAGAATTCAGATTCTTAATGTTTGAAGTTCAAAAGGAAAATGTTCTGGTGTAAACACATATTGCTAGGGGATAAGGACTGATGTTGTTTGCCTCCAAATTAAAAACCATTCATCTGTTCATATGCTTCAAGTGCTACTAGTTGGATTTGTTGGAGGGCCACTAAATTATAGTGACCTGATCTGTGCTGGTGTATCAACTTCTAACTCTTGCGAACTAGGGTTTAGTTTGAATTTGAATATAGTATTAAATTACACCTTTTAGAAAGAAATAGGAGAAGGGAGTTTAATACATCATCTTGTTGTCCAGGGTTTATCAATATTTTGCTGAATTATTAATGTATGTTTGCGGAGAAGGGAAATGTGAGGACATTGAGGATCATGCCTCTCGGAAGACACGAGTTGTTCAACTTCCCAAGCTTGGGCAGTATATGAGGATGAAACAATGTGGATGCAATGTTTGGTGAATGACTTTTGATGTCTTATTTATTTTCATATGGTTAAGTGAGGACACAACCTATTGCAAATTTCTATTATTGGATGGGGAGGGAAGGACAACAATATTTGCTATGTGCTCAAAAGCATATTAGTGAGACATGTTCAAGACTAATTGTTTGCATTACAAGCAAAGGATTCAATATCTCACATAATTTCTTCTGGTGGTTAGGATAGTGGCATGCTCTGTCAAATCGTTTCGCACGATTCTGATGATGTGACCTCCAAATGATTTGTAAAGTACATTGGATAACTCTACTCTGGGTGATTCTTTCAAAACTATGGAAAGGGAAACTGAAAAGTTTCTGAAACATAAATTTGTGTTATACATCATTTCATGAATGGTATCATCAATACTCTGATGTTTTGATCCTCTAATGGGTGCACGTAGGTGTAAATCAATCCTCTTAGGTGAGTAGTGCATGCAAAGTTCCAGTGCCTTTGTGTAACTAGCGTTCCTCTAAGTTGGGAGGAGTCTAGAAATCAAGAAAACATTTTATTTTTACTACATTTTGATGGGAGCCAATTGATTAAGCAGCAAAATGAGGCCCTTACAAAAATAAACAAGACATGGAATAAGGATAGTTTTGCACAATTACCGCTAAAAGGGAACAAGAATGGTAAGAGAGCTTCTTCATACAATTTATTATATAAAAACTTATGAGCACAAGAAGTTAGGAAACATATCTAGATGATTGATAATTTTCCATCTCAACACGTAACACATCGCAGACAACTTCATGATTAACCAGTCTTTCCTTCTATAGAAGCCAAATCATCAGTGTTGCAGCTTGAAAGGAGCCAAAATATATCATCTCCATAAAAAATATAAATTCCCAGATTAAACATGGAAACCATCTTCCAAATTTAGCAAGCAAACCTAACTACATGCACATGGGAGTTGGAACGGCCATCTCATAAAAGAAAAGCATACACAAAAAGAGAAGAAGATATCAAATTCATCCATGTTATCCAAGTACCACAGATTTCTTATCCTTTACAATGAGCCTCAAGAAGATATTGCAAACTAATAAAAAGACACCGACACTATAACCACAATGATTAATGAAAAACTAAGATAACCAAGTCAATGCCAAAGTGAACAAATCACTTCTTCTCCACCTTTATTCCTTTTAAAAGCCTTTTCGATATCCCTATTGCTCTTTGGCTTTTATAAGATGCTCAATTGCACTCTTCCTTTTTCGTAAGATGCACTATCAATGTTATATTGTTCGCTTTCTAAATACATTGTCTTAAGATTTGTTCAGAAAGTTACTTTCACTTCCTATACATCTCTTCAAGTAATTATTGAACTCATTATTTTTATCTTCCAACAAAATAATGAATTATTATCAAAGAATTGTAACTTCATTTTAAAAAATTGACAAAAAAAATGTTACTATACTGCTCCCATTTTTATCAAATTATTTAGTGGTAATGGCTAATTACCTAGACTGAATTGGCAATCAACTGATTTTTTTTTATAAAGTGTGTTGGTGCAGAATTCCGCCGAAATCGGAGAAGCTGGAGCTGGAATCACCGCGGCCGCCGCTAGGACCTACAAGAAAAGTCTAAACCGGAGTTGGGGGTGCTCCGGCAAGACCTTCCGACGCTCAAGTCAGTACTCTGCTTCAACAAAAATGGAATGCTCGAGTGAAAATTTTAGCAGAGTTTCGAAATAGAGTTTAGAGCTTAGAGAGGAACATATCTAAGGGTCCTTATTTATAGACGGAAAGCATAACTGATTGACAGCGATGTCTGTAACCGTCTGGTAGTGGGCCGTTCAGAGCCGCGTGGAGTTTGTTACGGAGAGTAGTGGCGTCAGGGGCCGTTCAGGGCCACGTAGAGTTTGTTATGGAGAGTGGAGTGGTGTCCATTGTCGCAACTTGCCAGGGAGTGGAGCAAGGTAGTGGCCCTTGTCGTGGCTTGCTAGAGAGTCCGGATCTGTTAGCTGAAGCTCGGTTGGGATGTCTGATAGAGCAAAATGACTCTCTATCTCGCTGATCTAAGAGAAGCTCAGATGTTTCGAGGTTGCTGACGAGTCTACGATTGTCGGACATCTCGGGTGTTGATGCTACAGGCGGGAGTCATCTGCTGCAGAAGCTCGGATGGAGATTTTCTATTGACGAAGCCCGGTAGGAGTCTGATTGCTAGAGAAGTCTGTTTGGGATTCGCCTGATGTGGAGGCTCGTCCGAAGATTACCCACCGGGAAAGTCCGATTTTAAGAAGAATCTGGTGGAAGGTCGGCCAGCGATGGACTTCGGATAGCGTTGGGGAGGTTCGGCAGACACCGGAGGCGATCGGCCATCGTAGAGACCCAGCTGCTGGAGCCCGTCCGTTGCAGAAGCTCGTTCGGAATCCATCTGCTGTGGAAGTTCGGACGGAGTCCAGTTCTTGCAGAAGCTCGTTCGGAATCCATCCGCTGTGAAAGTTCGGACGGAGTCCGATTCTTGCAGAAGGCCGAAAGGAGGCCGCCTATTGTAGGAGCTCGGATGAGGATCAGTTGTCGTGGAAGCTCGGAGTAGTGTCCCGGCTGGTGGAGCCAGCACCATTGTAAAAGTTCATTCGGAATCCACCCGCTATGGAGAAGCTCGGCCGAAGTCTACCTGTAATAGAAGTTCGAAAGAAATTCATTTATAGTAGAGGCTCGAATGGAATTCACTTACAGTAGATATCCAGAGTAGACCGCCTGTAGTGGGAGTTCGGCTCTCGCAGGAGCTCGATTGAAATCTGGAAGGCGGTCGACCGCCGTAGAAACTTGGATGGAGTCTGGTTACCATAGAAATCTCGTTGTCGGAGGAGCTCGGATATTGATGAAGTCTGGAAGAAGTCCGGAGTAGGGTCGTTCGCGGTCGGAAGAAGTCCAGAAGAGATTCGGAGGATAGTTGATTACTGTAGAAGGTCGGCTGATAGTGAGGTCCAGAGAGCCTTTGGGACGTCCCGATAGATGAATGCTAAAGCTCATTGTCGGAGAAGTCCGGACGGTCGAGGGGTTCAGAGGGATGCCACACAAGGTCGGAAGCCGGAAAAGTCTTGGAAGGGTCGGTCGCTTACAAACTTCGGCTGAGGGTATTTTATACCCAACACCAATCCCCCTACTTCCGAGTTTGGATTTCGAATGAAGAAAGTACAGAGAAATTCTCACAGCCGAAGTTGCCCCCCTCGATTTTCACACTCGGTGGTTATCAAATATTTTGGCGTTCGGCACGCCAGTACTGGAGCCTTTTCGGAAAAGATTTTTTCTTTTGGAATTCCCACCGGAGCGTGGCTCTAAGTATGGTGTAATAATGATTTTGTCAGCTGCCAGCCATTTTCAACAGCCTGTCATGGTGAGTGGGACACGCGGCGAGTGCAGGTCGGCCAGAAGAGATCCGCAATCATTATTGCACCGGACCCCAGGGTCTATTTAAACACGTCCTCCTCCTTCAGGGGTTTCACTTTGCCTGAGAGAATCCCTCGGTTCCTCTTCTCTTCTCCGAGAGCTCCGGCTTCCTCTAGCATCCTTCTCGACCTTAGGCATCCTCCGGGTCGACTTCCATCGTCCTTGCGTCTTCCTGCACTCCTGGGGCCAATCTAGGTTAGTTCTGAAACTTCTTGTCATTTTTTATCCTTTCTTCTTCGTATTCTGTTCGTTTAGCTTCCTCGAAGGCTTGTTTGCTATTTTTTTCGATTTTTTTCGAGATTTTTTTGGCTTCCATTTGATCCAAAATATCTTCTAATATCTCCTCTTCCAGTGGTTCTAGGAGTTCGTCAGCTCCAGTTCCCCAAAGTCCTTGTACCGTAGATGAACCCGTAGCTAGGATCGAACCTTGTCTGGCCCTTGCACCAGACACCATCCCAACTCCTTGACTCTGGATGAACTCTCACTGGTAAGAATTCAGTATGGAGTTCCTCCGGAGTACGAGCTGGAGCTTCCCGGGCCAACTGACCGGGCTAGCACCCCTCCTCCCGACCGCTTCTGTCTGTACCAGGAAGCCTTCCGTGCCGGACTTCGGCTTCCACTGTCGCCCTTTGTCGTCGCTCTCTTTCATTTTCTGAATATTTCTCTAGTTTCCATCGTACCGAACTCCTTTAGGTTTCTAATAGGATTTCTTTCTCTTTGTAGCTTAGCTGAAGTTCGGCGACCCTTTCCTTGTTTAGGAATTTCTACACCTTTAAATGCCATCCCTCGATAAAGGATTGGTGGTACTTCTCCCCCCAGTTCGGTAGAAAAGGATTGCTGAAAGACGCCCCCTCTTCTATCCACAACTGGAAGGAGAGGTTCTTCTATGTCCGATGCCCGACCTTGGAGCTAGGATTACCCCCTTGGGGCTCTCTAAGGGATTCCGTCCGTCGGACTTCTAGCCTGGAAAGGGACAACCTCGAAGCCTGCAAAAAGCTCGAGGCCTATCGAACCCCTCTTCTCTCTGAACTTCTGAAGGAACAACTTTTGTTCAACATCGGCTTAAGTCCTCTTAACCCTGTGGTACCATTTTTTTTTGCTGCTTCCCCTTTTCCTTATTCTATCTCTGAGCTGTGCGGGTCTTCTTTTATTGCAGACATGGATGTAGGCGTAGCTCGGAGATTAGCTCAGAGTCTCAAGACCCATAAGAGAAAAGGAGCCTCAACTTCGGGGTCGGCGAAGAGAGCCAAGATGGGAGAGACAAGCTCGGCAGCGCCTGCGCAGGTGGCCGTGACCGTCAATATCCCTTCTGAAGTCGAACCCGAAGTCCCCCGAGCCCTCTCAAGGAGCCCCCGGTCGAGGATCCCGTTCCAGAGGCTCGTCCCGAGGGGGCACCGGGGCCGAAGGGAGGAGGAGAAAGAAGACCCTGGCTCGCAAGAGCCGCAGCTGCAAGGCGACCGGCGAGGGGGCCGACGGCTCCGAGGAAGACCTGGGGAAAATCCCTT